>NW_026922544.1:0-20131 GCF_032062105.1 Saccostrea cuccullata
ATTTATTATCGATATCACTTATCAGAGTTGTTTACTTGAACAAAGATTTTGTTACCATGATTGGAAAAAAAAATTCTGCGAAATCTTTCAAGATGCTATTAAAATATTTTCTTTTACAGTTTTTCATTTTGCATAATTTATTACATTTTTGTTTACAAAAAGCAAGAACATTCATGAATAGTTCATGAACATTCCTAAATAACTTTTACAAATTATTCATGAATAGTTCATGAAAATGCATTGAACCTATTATTATCATTCATGAAGTTTTCTTGAAAGTTCAAGAATATAATTCATGAAGTTTTCTTGAAAGTTCAAGAATTATTCTTGATCATTTTGCGGGCAATTAAAAAATCCAAGTTTGTTCATGAACAACAAATAATTCTTGAATATTCTTGAACTTGGTTTTCATGAATAAAATCCATGAAATCATGAGTGTCCAATTTTAACTTCATGGGATCTTCATGAACAATTCATGAGCTGATTCAAGAATATAATTCATGAACTTTTCTTCAAAGTTCAAGAATTATTCTTGATCATTTCGCAGGGGTACTAAACAAGTTCTGCTGTAGTTTACTTATTATATTGTACATCTAGATATATTGCCTTTAAAATCCATTTTCCTGCACAACTTTAACATCTAGCTGTGCAAGAAAACTGTGTAAAATTTTTCAGAGAGTCCACAACTTTCTTAAATCATAAAGTTCTTGTTTTCTGCTTTTCAACTCCATAAAAAAAGTCCTAACTTATTACAATATGTCCAATGATGTTCACCATAGTGACAGAATATCAATATAACAATATACAGCTTTAATAACATTCACATAAGACAGATTTGCCTATTACTAGACCCTTATAAACACCAATCACCCTGCCTTATTGCTTCTCTATAGCACCACAAGTCACCAGAACTATAGCAATAAGGCCCGCCAACAATTGTAATTTGTTTTTCAATTGAGCTTGCCCAATAAGCCTAGTGGATAAATTCTGAAATAATTGTACACTTTTATTTCCTTAGCCCTCTCTCTCATTTACTCTTACCAATGCCTTCTTTATCTGCAGCCAGCGATTCTGACATTTCTTGACTTATTGGAAATTCCTTCGAGCAGAAATAAGCCGTTTTTCTTTCCATCAGGTTTGGGTAAAATTTATGTTGTCAATTAGTTAAGATTTGGGGTGAGTGCTGAGTTGAATAAAACAGTTTGATAAGTAAATAGGAAAATGCAATTTGTTTTATAGCCCTCAATTACAGAGATGGGACCAAGGACTCCTGACTATTGTAGCAAACCAACTTCACTCCGCAAAACAATCAATTCTCTGAAATAACATGCTGAATTAACCCGAGTCCAATGAATTACAAACTTTACAGCTGATTCCCTGTATGGCAATAAAAGTACAGAACAAAAAAAACCTTATGTAAAAATCTTGAGGTAATCTTCCATAAACAATCGTCAGACTCCTTTTTTCAAGACGTTCCAATATGATGGTGTATATCAATGGATAAAAGCTTTCTGAATTTTTTCCTTACAAATCAAGGAAGTTTGTCTGCGATGACACTGAGAATAACATATCTACATAATGGATCTATCTCTGTAGATCATCTTAAGTCGCAATAAATGGCCAGAAAAAGAAAGCTTTTCTATTACATTATTATAATGTCTCCCTTACTGGTGCAGTAAGTAAGCTATGATTGCAGCACGACTAAATGTCCATTATCTGGTCATTTGGTCATCAAATGGAGGGGCACCAGCAGACGAGAATCATAAACAATTTGCCTAATATTGCTAACTTCTGAATAGCAATGACAATTCAGCCCAGTAAGACCGTAGTCAAATGGTCCAATAATGTTATCTTTTATTAGAGAAGAAACGGAGAAATCCCGTTGATCTATGGCACTGCAAGGAAATCAAACAATTTGCCAGCAACTCAATAATTCTCAATAAATCGACTGATACCAAAAAAACTATTTACTGCATTTTTCCATATGCCTCTATGTCTCATTCCTGCGGTTATCAAACACATTAAATTTTCATTTCATGAACTATCCTGATATTATATTTTTCCAGACATTTGAGGATTTTGAGTTGGTCATGACAGAGTTTTAGGGAACATCAGGACTCCCTAAAGAGAGCGCTAGTTTTTTATTTCAACAATTATGATCCAATACAGATGTTTCTATTGGATTAAAAATCTATCCCTCCAAGTCATTGCGGTACCCTGCTTACAGAATAAATATCTGTAGTGTTTTACAGCACCAGTGCGATCTAACTGATTAACAGGGCTACGGAATCTTATATCCAATAGGAAAATTTACCAACCTAACTGCTCATCTGATCTTCTGGTTATTCAAAATATATCATAAAAGTCCCGAGGGGATGATATAATATCTGTTAATAGGAAAAAATAAAGTTCATCACAGAAATGACATCCGCCAGACAATTAAATGATGAGAGAGTTATCATTGCATCTTGTCTGGCAGTCTAAAAAAAACAGGGGGAATTCTACACTGACAAGTCTGTAATTTGATTCTTATATATAAATATGATGCAATTAACAGAATATTTTTCAGAATTATCTGGATTTTTTTACAGTGAAGCCTTAGCAGCTAGCTCACCATCTCAATATAATTTTATCTTCAATAGTTTGATTGCTGCTTCAACAATAAATTGTATACCAAATTTAAAGCTATTTTTCTGAAAAAAATGCTAATGACAGAGAAAGACAGACAAACAGACAGTACAGATGCACCAAGAGTCAGATACAACAATTTATATACCTATCTCATAACTACAAGGGAAACAATCAAACTGTCACAAGTTCACAAGGAAGACCTGCAGCGAAAACTTTTGCCCGAGGCTGAAGGCCAAGGGCAACAGTTTCCCAGGTCTTCCCACCTAATGAAAATGAGAAATGAAGTTGATTCCTGATTCTTTGACCGTCAGGTCTGGAGTACTAGGTACATCACTATCCCCATTCCTTAGTGGTGATGTTTGGATGACATTAGAAGTCACCCTCCACAAGAGGCTTAGAACTCTCTCTTTATAGTGCCATCATTTGTAAGGATGTGAAGCTGAATGATTAAAAAATTAATCATCATTTCTTTCTGATGAGATTTTCACCTTGGAGACATTAAAGATAACAGAGATTTACATCATTGATGTCACTTCAAAGACAAATATCATCCTGTAGTAAAGAAGCGTCCAACTCAGGATAAAAATGGCCATCAGAATTAATAGGATAGAGATGTCCATCCAGTAGACCAGACCTGACTAGATACAGCTATAATAGAAGTGGAAAATACAACTGATTGTCTACACCTTAAAAAAAAGTGGCTTCAACATACTTCAACATGTTCATGGGTACTGTAAATTATTTTTATCCATAAGAACTTATTTTTTTTGCATAGTTAAAGTACCCAGGATATTGTGCTTGAAAAAATATCATTATTGTGAATTCTTAAAGATTTTATACAGCAGTAATCACAATTCGTGAAAATTTTGACTGGCTAATAAGGAGGAAATGTCTACCTCACAAAAATATGGTGTCGCAAAAATTTAGTGATCTACAGTATTTGCAAAATGGATGTTCAAGATACCAAAATTAAGCTATATATATATTGTCAAACAGTTTTCCACATTTAATAGAGTAATTCTATTAGTATCCTTCTGGTCAGTGCCACTCAGGTAGAGACATGCACAGATACCGACTCTCAATCAATAAAACCAGGTCAACCCAGGTAAAAGTGGACCTGATTAGTCTAGGTGATTAAGGTAAACACCCCATTACACACCAGCAGTGATCTCCCCTGTCAACAGGAAGTCTCACAAATTAATGAACATGTCCACATGAAATCTTTACATCTAGGATTCCAGTCCATCAGAGACCTACCTGATTAACAGGTGATGTACAGGTGATTAAAAGACCTAATTAAAACAGGTAACTCATAATTACAGTATTACAGTACAATTACAGTAACTTCAGGTATCCATTTCAAATAACATATATTAGACTTCAAATTCAATTTTTGGAGGGGTGGAGGTAATTAAAATTTACTATCCATTGTAATAATTCAGATAACGAAACAAAATTTTCAACATGTAAATCTGCAGATTTTTATGCACATATTTATAATGGAACTTGAAATATTCAGAATCAAAATTTTGACTAACATTTACTGTCTTTTGAGTTTGTGGTCTTGAGGCCTTTTTTTTAAATTTAACATTGAGAGAAAGAGAGAGACAGAGATAGATAGATAGAGAGAGAAGAGAGAGAGAGAGAAGAGACTAAAATGCTAGCAGTGACATAACAGTACAATAAATAAGTAAAATGCCATTATATTCTTTTTCTGGATTATAGACAACTACACATTTCTTTCTAAAACAAAACACTTCTGATGTCAATTGAAAATAATTTCCTCCCCAGAACTAAACCTTCTCTCCATAACAAACCCGACTTAATCCCTTCCTCCCGCCCTCATTTAATTCCATCACATCATGTTTTCTAATGTTTGAGTCACGATACAGTCCACATTTCCTCCGTCCTGTAAGTCTCCATCTTTATTGTCTATAACAAAACAACACCTCCTGTTTTATGTTTAATCAATAAGCCTGTGATAATTAGTTCTTGGCTGTTGATTGGGACTTAGACAATTACCAGCATCCATCTTAATCTCAGCTTCCCTCAGAATTATTATAGCCGCGGCTTCATTCAATGTTCTTGATTAAAAATTGATTTCTCCCTTACGTTTATAGTATATTATATATCATCCTTTTAGAGGTCTTCATAATTCCAGCATATTGAAAACTTCTATTCAAGTTCAGCCAATTAAACTGTAATTAGCTACTGACAACGTACTTCTTTCTGATTATAAATATCATTGCCTGACAAACATTAGTCTTTTTTTTTATAGACATCCCAAATTGCTTTCCAAAGAATGTCAGTCATTAAGAACATCATCATCTTACTTTTATATAATATGATTAAAAAAAAATTGCAGTGAAAATCATGAAAAAACTTCATAATTAACTGTTTCAGTTTATTAATATATGGGACTAAATGTAAAAAAAAAAAGAGCCTACCTTTGATGCCATGCTGGACTGTTACATGTATCAACCAGGAATTTTCACTTGTTTTTTTCAAGTCAGAATCAAGTCAACTTTAAGTATCAATCAACCTTCTATTCAACAGGCATGATCTAGAATGGTCCATACATTTCATCAGTGATGGCTGTTTTATATATATATGGGGGTCCAAAATCAATTGTCTTCACTTCAAAGAGGGGTAATCTTTGCCAATGCTCAGTGGCAGCTTAGTACTTCAAAGCATGCAACAGTTACCAGAGGCCCGATCCAATCCCATCATCCACCATCTAATCTACTGATCGGGAGATGGGAGAGGCCGCACGGAGAAAAACTCACGTAACATCATCACCGCTCAGCCAGCCTTCGGAGGATTAAAACTTAGGTCTCATCAGCGTTTTGTTATGTAAATCAGATGCTGATGAAGGCGAGGATAGAGAAGAAATAAAATTCTCTGATTCACCTGTCCTAGGGATACTGTCGTGTAAAGGTATGCAATTATTGGATTCTAACGCGACCATTGGAAGAGAGAGATTGCAATCAGATGATCACGTCGAGTAAAAAATGAAACAATTTTTTGTTATCTGTTTCCCGATGAAGGATAACCTTAGATACCTAGAGATGGCACCCGAATCTTCTGCTTCGTCGAACACGCTACGTATCACCGTTAATTTCTCAGCCGTTTATTGATTATTAAGTAATTGAACCTCTTTATGGGGCCAGGTAATGGCTGAAGAAGAAGCTCCGCACACAAACAGGTTGATTAAAAGCATCACAGTGTCAGAGAAGGGCTTTTTTTCTCTCTACAACTGTGACGACCTTTCATCAGTGGTGCAGCAACTAATTGGGACCCGCCATTGATTAGGAGCGTTATTACACTGGTGATTATACTGTACAAAAAAACGAATTAATGAAAACATAAAAGTCATGTAGCAAAGTTGTCAATGTCAGCCTTACAGTGAGATTAACAAATGTAAAATATTGATCTCCCAAAGATGCCTTATAGAAGAGAAAAAAAAAACCATTTCAACACAGGAAAGACTGAAAAGGAAGACGAAATTTGTCTTCATAAAGAAGGGAGATAATTTGTCTTTCTAGAGGAAGCTTCTAGTTAAATGTTCCTTGAGGGAATTAAAGTTTCTTTTCCATTCCATTTCTGTTTCAGACTTTTAATTGCCACTTGTTCCGAGAAATATATCATACAAACTCCAAAGCAACAGTGTGAACATACAAACTCCAAAGCAACAGTGCCACCTTAACATACAAAGTTCAAAACAACAGACGAGTGCCACCTTAACCTCACAAACTCCAAAGCAACAGTGCCACCTTAACCTCACAAACTCCAAAGCAACAGTGCCACCTTAACATACAAACTCCAAAACAACAGTGCCACCTTAACCTCACAATTTCCAAAGCAACAGTGCCACTTTAAACATACAAACTCCAAAGCAACAGTGCCACCTTAACATACAAAGTTCAAAACAACAGTGCCACCTTAACCTCACAAACTCCAAAGCAACAGTGCCACCTTATTGACCTTAACCTCACAAACTCCAAAGCAACAGTGCCACCTTAACATACAAACTCCAAAACAACAGTGCCACCTTAACCTCACAATTTCCAAAGCAACAGTGCCACCTTAAACATACAAACTCCAAAGCAACAGTGCCACCTTAACCTCACAAACTCCAAAGCAACAGTGCCACCTTAACCTCACGAACTCCAAAGCAACAGTGCCACCTTAACCTTACAAACTCCAAAGCAACAGTGCCACCTTAAACATACAAACTCCAAAGCAACAGTGCCATCTTAACCTCACAAACTCCAAAGCAACAGTGCCACCTTAACATACAAACTCCAAAGCAACAGTGCCACCTTAACATACAAACTCCAAAGCAACAGTGCCACCTTAACCTCACAAACTCCAAAACAACAGTGCCACCTTATCTCACAACTCCAAAGCAACAGTGCCACCTTAATAAACATCACAAACTCCAAGCAACAATGCCACCTTAACCATACAAACTCCAAGCAACAGTGCCACCTTAACCTCACAATCTCCAAAGCAACAGTGCCACCTTAACATACAGATCCAAAGCAACAGTGCCACCTTAACCTCACAATCTTAGACACAAGAGGCCCATGGGCTACAATTCCAAACTTAGACACTTTTTATGTCCTAGCTTCTTCTTAAAAAACCTATTCCTTCTGGGATCCTTCAATGCAGGCCCTTTTCTAAACTTGCAGAATACACATGATTTAAAGATTGTCTCCTATATGTTTGATCCATTTCAAATTGTCTATCCCCCTTTTGTGACCCCCTTAACCTAAGGATGCTTTCAGCAAAATTTGCTTTCAACTTGTTCAGTGATTCCTGAGGAGTTTACAGACAGACAGACAGACAGAACAATGCCAGACCAGCTAAGCTCAAGTGAGCTAAAAACAAATCAGTTACATACACTTACAATAGATCATTTAATTATTTTATTTTTTGGTCCATATTATTTCTCTCTAAATTTGTAAATCCATCTCAATTTAATCCAGCCTGTAATATCAGACAGAAATGCTACTGCAAAGGTTAACTGCCGCAAAATGGGCTATATGTGACAGGAACATGACAGCTTAAAACTGCACGATTATCTCTGTTTTCTTGTTTCCTTCATATTTCTACCCAGGGGAATTATGACTAGATTGTTTTTTTTTTTATTATTATTAATGTAAAAGGAGATGATATGAATCATTCAATTTAAATGAGGTGTGGCCAAGTGGTAAAAGGGTCTGCTGTAAAATTGCAAAGTAAGGAGTTAATCCCTATGTCGAGGGTTCAAATCCCACTGTGGGATGTGGAGACCGGTCCTTCGTATTAGACAGTATAAAGGTCCCATGTTGTAGTTACAAGGTGCTGGCTCAAAAAAGATCCCTCCCTGCTCAATGGCCCTGAGTGCCGAGTGTAGGACAAATTTTCAAAGTAGTAGCTCTCCACTGGCAAGTGGTGGCATCTCTATTTAAGTGAAAAAATTCTCTAGAGGGACGTTAAACAACAGACAAATAAGACAAAACATAAGAACTTACTGAGCTATGGAAGTCATAGTGATTTAAAGTTAACACATTTTTTTTTCTTGATGATTTCAAAATATTGTCAATGAACAGAGCATTGATTCACTTTAACATTTTAAAGACATAAAAATTTGAATAATTCTGTGTGATTCAGAGAAAAAAAAAATCATGGAAACTGGGCTTAAATTGAGAGTTTTGTTTTTTGTTCTTTTTAAAGATATATAGTGTATGTAATAATGCAATTATGACTCATATTTAGGCATATATATACTGTACTTTTGTCAGCTTTCTATATTAAATCTGTGTGTGTGTTTAGAATCTCCTCATCATATTTTTTTTAATGTTATAGAGAACACAATTTGTTTTGAGTTTTTATGTAGGCACGACATGTAAATGTTATATACAGCCCAGTCAATGGTGCCTACTATCCACAAGGACAGACTTCCCTTGATGTGTCACCACTGTAAGAATCTGTATAACCCTGATATTAAAGCTAGCCGGCTGATCACCATTGATCTCGGATTAACCGACAGATTCTGATTCTAGGAACAGCTCTCTCGCCTGTTAATGAAAATTATTTTGTCTGAGGAATTCATAAAACCTTTCATTAATTTGTCTAGTTGGAGCATGCAAATGGAAAAATTAGTCTGGAATTGAATTTTCACACCTAATTCCTGTTGATAAAAAGCTCTGTGTGAACCACAAATTCCAGAGATTACTGGAGGAAGGATGATGCCTTACACAAGTTAATGAAAATTCTCTTCGAGTCAAATCCTGATTTCTTCCACTCCTCCTATTTGTTTATAAATCATGTCTTTCTATAAACCATTACTGACAGCATACAAGGAGCTCCTGGGCCACAATGCTCACCTAAGTCAATGTGGCTCTGTCCTTCTTCATTAGACTTTCCCCCTTGTAATACTTATATTGGTCCCAACTTACTCCTTACCCCTGAGGTGCCATGATTTGAACAATGTAGAATCTACATTATTTACATGAGGAATATTCCACATATGTTAACTTTCAGTATTTCTGGCCCTGAGTGGTTCATGAGTAGATTTTTGAATGACAAAAATCTATTTTTGTCTTTATTAATTATATACCTTGGAAGGGGGTTTTACCCTTTATTTTAACAATGTAGAATATCTTTTACCCAGGGATCCTTTGTATCAAATCTGGTTGATATTGGTCTAGTTGTTCTTTGAAAATGTGAAAAGTTTTCTGACAGACAAACAGATGGATAGATGCAGACAGTGGGTGATCCATGAAGCTCTCTTGAACTTTGAGCTCAGGTGAGCTAATTTAAGTTAAAAACAAACTGCTCACACCATGACAACAATTAACTAACCACTGCAGCCTCTCACTGCAGTTTCCTTCCTCTTTTTTTTTTGGTTAAATTTGAATACCGTAAATCTGGAAAATTTTGCTGTAGATAAATTTTTAGCAAATTTGCGAGTTCATTGCATTCGCAAAAATATTTTTCTTAAAAATAAATCACCAAAAGAAAATAGAAACAAAGCAGTGGTAATTCGCAAAATTTTGAAACGTAAAAATTAATCGACAGCATTTTGACCCAAATTCGCAAAATAAAATCGACGTAAAACTTTCCAGATTTACGGTATATTTCTTAATTTAATCTGTATGTCATATTCTTTTTTTTTTTTTTTTTTTTTTTTTTTTTTTTTATTATTCACACAACATACATCATTATAAACATATTTCAAAAGAAACGGACTGATGTGTTTTTTTTTTATTTTAAGAGAGATAGAAATGATAGAGAGAAAGATAGAGGGGAGAGCAGAGAGAGAGAGAAGAGAAAGAGAGTGTGTAAAGATTCAAGTTAAGAGAATAGAAGATTCCACCTGTTCCACTGGGTATCAAACTTTTCCTTTTTACCATTCTTATAAGAGATAATTTTCTGTGTTTCATAATGAAATTTCATTTGTGATATTGCATTTTGTAAGTTAATATGTTTCTTTGTGCACCTGGCAGTATAAATATAGTATTTTAGCCAAAGTAGAATGACATTTTGAATATCAGTATTTTCTTCAATAAATCCTAAAATAAAAGATTTCTTAGTAACATTTATCATTAAACCAGTTTTTTCTTCTAACAAATGTACAAATTCTTCAAGAAAAGATTGTGTATTATCACATTCCCATAAAAGGTGTTCTATTGTTTCATCCTCAGTATGACAAAAACTGCATAATTTACAGTCATTTTTTCTTATTTTGAATAAAAATGAATTTGTTGCTAGGATTTTGTTTAAAATCCTATATTGGAACCATTGTAGTTTACAATCTTTTGTTACCCTAAAGGGTATCATGTGAATTTTTTTCCATTCCTGAGTTCCAACTTCTAAAAGCTCACTCCAATAAGTTCTACCTGCTGTGACAGAAGAATTTTGAATAAGGATTTCATAATAGCATTTAGATTTTCTACATTTTGTTACTGTGTAGATATTAGACATAATCATGGGATTTGTGAGCTTTTTTATTGTTTTTTCCTGACCGGAGTTTTTCATCCAATCCTTTATAGCATGAATAATACTCCTGAATTCTAAGAAATTAATCTTTATATTTGGATAGGTGTTACACAACTGCTCATAAGAAAATAGTGAACCATCTTCATTAATGATATCATTAATTTGTCTAATGTTGCTCTCAAACATATTTTTATTATAAAATGGTTTTCCGCCAATATGCAAATGTGGATTGTAAAAAAGTGGTGAGTCACCAGCAACATCAAACTTTTTCTCAAGATTTTGTAACATTATCCAGGACTTAAAAACATCTATCCAAAATTTATTTTTTAATGTTTTTAAAAAAGTTGAAGTATATTCAATTCCACAACTTATAAATTTGTTCAAATTAAATTTAGGAATGAGGTTTTCCAACCCTCTATTTGTAAAAATTAGATGCCTTATCCAAAATAATTTCATGGAGGCTATAAAAGATGTCAGATTTACCATTTTTAAACCCCCCTCTTCATATTTTTTTACAATTACTTCTTTCTTAACCCTATGGGTTGAATTATTCCATATAAATGAAAAAAACATTTTTTCCAATTCCTTACAGAATGATTCAGAAGGATTTGGGATGGACATTAAAATATGATTTAGTAATGGTAGAACTAATGTTTTAATAACAGTAATTTTCCCTATGGGAGTTAAAAACCTTTTCTCCCATTGTTTAAGTATTGATTTAATATGTACCAGTTTTGGTTCATAATTTAATGGTAGTATTTTATCCAATTCTACATCAAAATGTATTCCAAGAAGAGTAAATCTGGTAGTTCCCCAGTTAAGTTTGTAATTTGGAAGCAAAATTTCGTCACTAAACTTTTTTGAGCCTATCCACACTATGTGAGTTTTGGAATAATTAATATGTAATCCCGACATTTCTGAAAATGTCTTAAGTGTTTGCAGTGTTTCTGTGAGTGACGTTTTACTACCATCAAGAATAATTGATGTATCATCCGCTAACTGAGAAATCTTTTTTTCAGTATTGTTTATAGAAATACCTTTAATATTTTTATTTAATCTAATTTGGATTGCTAAAATTTCTGCACATATAATGAATATATATGGTGACAAAGGATCGCCTTGCCTACAACCCCTCTGAATGTTAATTCTATCAGAAAGGTTACCACCTTGGTTTATTGCAGATGTAATATCTGTATTAAAAAGGGATACCCACTTCTTGATTGAGGGTCCAAAGTTAAAAAAGTTAAGTGCGCCTTGTATAAAGTTCCATGAAAGTGTATCAAAGGCTTTTTCAAAGTCAATAAGTAGTAATAATCCAGGTATATTTTCTTCCTCAGTGTAATGCATTATGTCATAAATTAACCTGGTGTTTTCTCCTATATATCTATTAGAGATGAAGCCTGTTTGATCTTCATTAATTATTCTATCTAAATAGCATTTTACTCTGTTTGCAATGGATCCAGATGCAATTTTATATACCGTATTTAGTAAAGTAATAGGTCGCCAATTCTTTAAGAATTGTCTAGGTTTATCACCTTTTGGTAACAAAGTAATGATACCATGTTTTTGTGTAATAGATAGACTGTTGTGCTTATATCCATAATTAATAGATCTGACTACAAAAACCCCAATATATTTCCAAAACATCTTGAAGAATTCTGCAGAGAAACCATCTGAACCAGGGGATTTATTTGATTTCATTTTGTAAAGTGTAGAAGAAGCTTCTTCCATAGTAATTTCGCCTTCTATAGATTCTGATTCTTTATATGAAAGCTTAGGAATTTCTTTATTTCTTAACTCTTTGAATATATCATTATTTGTAGTATCTGTACTTTTTTTATATAACTGTTCATAAAAACATTTTGCTTCTCTTAAAATTTCTGTTTGGTCATAAATAACATTTCCATTATCATCTTCTAATCTTGGTATTATCTTGCTTGTAAAGTTTCTTGATTCTAATGAACAAAAGTACTTTGATGGTTTTTCACCTTCCTCCACCCATTTTGCTCTACTTCTGATATATGAACCCTGTAGCTTATGTTTTCGAATATTTTCTAATTCTTGCTTATTACTAAATAATTCATCAATATTATTTTCAGAAATATTTTCTTCCAATATCCTGATATTTTCTATCAATTCTTTCTCCTTATTTTCCTTTTTCTTTTTTATGTAAGTTGCATAGGATATAGTTTTTCCCCTTATTTCAAAGAGCAGGGTTTCAAGAAATAATTGATCATTTATAGTGAAGGAAATATCTGAATCAATAATATTATTTAAGTTATCCATATTGTATACTGGAATTGCATACTGTTTTTTAACATTTAAGATAACATTTTTAATGCATTCCAAATAATTTTCATCATATAGTAAAGAATTATTAAACTTCCATAAACCCCTTCCTTTCTTAAAATCATTAAAAGCAATAGACAGTGATATTATGGAGTGATCTGATCTGTAGCTAGATTCTATAGTGCATTTTTCTAACCCTGACAAGAGTGACTCAGATATTAAAAAGAAATCTAAACGACTTTGTTTCAATGGAGTTTTTCTTCTCCAAGAGTATCTACGAACATTTTCGTGTAATTGTCGAAAAGGGTCAATATAAGAAAAATTTTCTATTATTTCTAAAATCTTGTCTCTTGCCTTTGGATTATTAATCAATTTATAATTGTAATAATCTAAGTCTGGGTTTATAACTAGATTAAAATCCCCACACCAGATAATATGACTACAATGCATATCATCGATATGATTTTGAATGTTTTCATAAAAGAGTGGTGTGTCAATATTAGGACCATAAATAGTGCATAACAATACTTCATGGCCCTCTATACATGCTTTAAGTAAAAAATAGTTTCCATCAACATCACCCTTTTCTGCAATAGGTTTAAAATCAAAGTTATTATTAATAAGAATTGCGACTCCTCTGGAGTTTGTAGTATATGAACTAAAAAAGCACTGGTATCCCCACAAATTTCTTACTTCATTTTCTATATCACAGGAGAAGTGTGTATCTTGCAAGCAATAAATATTACATTTCAACGATCTTAAATAATTAAAAACATCTTTGCGTTTTGCAATATCGCCTAAACCTTGGCAATTTACGGATATAATTTTAACCATTTGGTATAATTATTGTGCAAAAACTGTTAGATACCCAACGGAACGATGGAGGTGAACTCATGATTTAAATATGTAGAGATTCAGAAAAGAAGAGAAGATAGAGCAAAGAAGAGAAAAGCAGTAAAAAAGATCAGACAATGATATTCAATGATAAAAAAGTTCCACGAAAATACAAGTTGACTACCGTGATAAAGTGAGTCACTGTTTGGAATGTCAAAAATCAACACATATGACACCGGAAATACATTTTACAGCACTAAAATCAGTTGAGGTACGGACGGATATTTTAGTCCCGGATCTTATTTACCTTGTGTGCAATGTCATCAAGAATGTCAAACTTCACTCGTTTTTTCTTCACCTCTCCGTAAACCGACCCATTGAAGTACCATGCCGATGAAACACCCTCACAGTCCAACAGGCGCGCGATCAACTCGCCGTTCTCCTTGGTAACGTCATCGCCTAGTCGAATGTTACCGGGGGCTGCCTTCACTTTTGACCGCTTTCGCATTATATGGGCCTTTTTGTCGTTATTTGTCATTTTCATGAGATTTTTATGTCATATTCTTTATTTTTCTCGCTATATCTAATGGCCCCTGTATAACCCATTCATATAGTCACTGTTCAGTGTAATCAATTGTCACCAATTGTAGATGCATAGAACACATAGTACAGTACACATAACACGTAACTGTGTTTTTCTTCCATGGAAGGAGAGAAAGATACCAAACAAACAACAGTTGCACAGGTCAGAGCAGTGTACAAACACAAAATCACGTAAACTGCAAGAAAATGTAAACAATGGTAATGCAAGATATATGTAACCAGCATAAAAACATTTAGGTACACGGAAAAAGCAGTCCGGTGTAAGGAACGCAAAGGGTATATAACACAATGCTGATATCACTGACAGAAAATTTAAGATGGCATATGCCTAGAATCAAGCAGCATACAGTGAAACCTCATTGATCTGAACACCAATGACCTGGATGTCTCGCCTTCTGGACGAAGTCTGAAGGAACAATTTGTAATTAAGGCTATCTAAATTTAATTCCTTGGTTCTCAGGCTAATTTTCTCCAAAACAGATGCGGGAGGGCGGCATTTTATTTTTCATTTTATTGGCAATAAAGTAGATGAGGGAGGTATTTTTTTTTAATTTTAATTTCTGAATTTTCTTTAATATAAAGATAATTTTTTTAATCACAGATATACTTTCCATTTCTGGTCAAATTCTCTGCCTTATCCATTGCTTAACAGCGTGTAAACATCGTAGGTAATGTCCTCAAATGTATTTTCAAACGAAGAAGCCAAAATCTCATTGTAAATGGCTACTGGAAGTGATATTTGAATACTAAACTACGAAACAAATGAGGGCGGAATTTTTTTTCCCGGATTGGTCTCCGCAATACCCACTTTTTATTTTTTTAAAAATACAATAAAATCGGCAATGCGGCTACCTCAAAACGGATGCGCGCGGGCCTGAGAACCAAGATTTCAATTTTATATAGCCTAATAGATACAGTGTATAAAAATCTTCTCAAGAATCGCTTGGCCTTTTTTCAAATAATTTGCCCTGATCAAAATCTGATTTTTTTAGAGACTTAATCTTAATTTCACAGGTAAAAATAAACAGTCTGTAGACTTTCGCCTTTAAACTGATGATCTGAAACAATAATTGATGTCCGATTTGCAGTGTAAAATAGGTCAAACTTTAAGGGATTCTGATGATTACCGGAGTCTGCCTTTGAGGGCAGAATGACAGGATAAGGAAAGACAAATCTTCTTTGAGTAGAAAGCGGCCATCAATTACAGACAATCAAAGGCTAAAATGATTTTCATTATGACAGCAGATTTTCTGGGAATTTTGTTTGATGTTGTCACTTCTGTATTTTTTCATTAAATGTTCACGTGATCATCTCCCAAAGTTCAGTCGTACAGACGGATGTCATATATTTGAAAATCTTAAAAAATATTTTTTTTTAGAAATTTTAAATCGATGTCAATGATAAAATTCCCACTTACCAGACGTACTGTAGCCTCCTATCACTATACCTAAGCTCCGACAACTGACCGACACCTCACACAGTCTCACTATAACCCACCCTACCACACACAGTAGCCTCAGAATGAACAATGTCTTATGTCAAGATGGGGGGACACGGCCATTAGTTAACGTTAGCCTCAGACAATTCTCTGCATCTAAGTAAACACAGACCCCCATTTTCCTCCGTCCATCACAAAAGGTTGGAAGTCATAATGGTATTTACAGTCAACTCATTACCACCTGACCCCATAGTCGTCCAATGAATCACCAGGATTACTTACCAGTACCTACATATAGTACCGTCACTACTTTGTCTCCTGTCTACGAAAAAACCATGTGTTCAGCTTGCCTACCCTGCGTGACTATTACTTTCAATGTTTTATTCCTCTTATTTAATGATTTTCAGAAGTTACATCTACACAGAGGAGATGTTGGGATGTGATTCAGAGTAACACTCTGACCCGGTATCAGGGCTTCAATCTCCAGGAGATAAAGTTAATGTGGTCCGTCTGTACATGTGACAGAAGGAGAACAGCATCTGTCTGTAGGAAGTGAAGAGTTACAGTGGAAGGGGACATAACTCAAAAAGATACCACCTTAATTAGCAGGCAACACCTTAAATATATGCTGTAATTAGTAAAATGAAGTACTCTATTTTTTAATGGACAGCATCTGTAACTTTAACAATCTGTGGGCTTGACAGACAGTCCATCTCTGATTATTAACAATTGGAAGAAAAAGAGATGGACATGATTTGAAGCATATTGTAACTTTTATGAAATGTTTACAATTAGGGGAAGATTTTTCTTGTGGGGATCAAGCATTAAAGCCACATATTTTTCAAATCTAAATTATTTAACAAATATTTCTATGACACACCCAGTTAATTTCTATAAAAATCAAACCTAGTTACAACAAAAAGTATCAAACAACCCGATTTTCAAGACATTGACTTAAATTGTTTATGACACAGATATCTTTAGAGACTATGATCATTTTTCATACCTTAACTGATCACTGATTCCACACAAAGAAGATGTTCCTCACCCTAACTTCCTCAGACCTGGGTCAGATGAAGACGTGCTCATAACTTTATTCCGGGAGGATTGGGCTACATTATCCTAATCTTAACACCACTGGGAGGTTTTCAATCAACACTCTCTGATAGGGGGCAGAATTTCCCCAGCTTATCTCCCCGTCAGAAAAATTCATAGCTGTGTGTAAATGTGGGTAACAGTAAAATTTACTCCATCAACAGGACACATCGTCATCTATCTTAATAAGAAAGTCATGTACCATACACAAAGTGGCAGGGATTAATGGTCTGGATTAAAAAATTAAAAATTGGGAGGGGCCCGGGGAGGGGGGATTTTAAATTTCAATGAATGATGAAGCTAGTGACTGAAATCACTGCATGGAATCATTCGTAGAGTTTGTTATGGATAAAGTAACAGTTACACAGGGTGCCTCAGAGGATGAGTAATAAATACTGGCCAGCGTTAATATCGGGATGTGGTATCTGTTACACAAATTATCTACTTTGTGGTTCAAAATATAGAACTTTAGTATCTCAAACACTGATATCTTGAATATCATGGCTATGTTTAAGTGATTTGGAAGTTCCAAAAGTTTTTCACCCTTGGTATATATATTAGGTTTGAATCCTTAGACTCATCGAGTTTGGTATATATATTAGGTTTGTCATCAATACATACATTTAGCTTGCTCCTAAAAGGTCAATGACAAGAAAGTTTTTCATCGATTTAGCTTGCTCCGATTTAAAAGCTGACAGAAAGATTCACGTCTCCGTCGAGGCGTTTTCACACTAAGCGTTGTTATTGTAAATAAAAATGGCGGCTAAGAAACGGTTTACGTAGGTATATTAATTGTTTAACGATATTTTATGTTGATTGTTATTGGATTAAAACAAATATTTTCATAATATGCACAAATATTTCTTTTTATATAGAAAAAGGTCTTCCTCTTCCCAATTTCACCCAGGTCATACGGATTTCCATTTCACACCCTGTATGAATCCGTATTAGGTCACTAACTGACTGTGACTCCATGGGTTTGTTAGTGCAACATGCATTTTGTCGAACCCAAGAACCAAACTGTTTGCCTTAGGCCATTAGGCTGCAACATACTTCCCAGACTAACAACTTCAATTAGGAAAGCATTTCACTGATTAAATGACTCAAACAACTTGCTCTTCAATCAAAATTTGATATCAATGAATGTTAAGGGACAGAGTAAGTATTCTTTTCAACAGTTCAAAGGTATTGGACTTCTTACAATGCTATCAAGTGACCTTGAACTTAGAGATCTATATGACCTTGAGTCGACATTTTGATACAAATTAAGGTTAGCAACAACAAGTAGTTCGAAGTCTGTGTTCAAGAGTTTAGACAATTTGTGACCTATGACCTTGAATCAAGGTCATGAATCAAGTGTACCCAACAAATATGATAAAACTGCATCATTTAACTGAATGCTCATTAAATTCACCTATTTCAAGTTACAAACATGAAAATAACTTGAGATTTCAATATGGACCTGATTAACGAGTCAAGTCCTATAATACTGGCTAATGGACAGAATGACAGACCAGGACATTACAGGTCTCTACATAAGAGGTCTCCTTTGATCTTTTTCTAATGGTTCCTTTTTAATCTTGACTGTGGAGCCTGAGTGATGATTCTTCTGAGCCGATTGTGTTTTAAGCTTTAGTGCTAGAGACTATAAAACTGTGAGGTCAAACAGTCAAGAGTTACTGTCCCTGACAAGGTCAATAGGTCAAGTGTGATAAATATAATACTAGTTACAATATGCTTTGTGACAGTTTGTTGTATAGAGTGAGTAAATTGTCACTGGTTATTAAAAATTTGTTCTGAATTCTCAAACACTTCGACTTCCGCAGTATGTAACAAATCTTTTGACATAAGTTTTAGCATTTTTTTTTACAACTCAATCAAATTTAGAAGCTATAATATTGTCACCCAAAAACTACCAAAGGACTTTAAATGAGTCAGTCCACGAAAACTAAACCAATTAAATCATTGAAGACATTTCTTAAATTCCTTTTTTTTTCACATAATACAAAAACCCCAGAACCATCTGGGGCTTGTCTAATTTTGGTTCAGATTCTTTTAGTTTTATAATATATTACAGCTTTGTTAACTAATTTAATTTGCACCCCCCTGCCTACAACACCTGAGAGTGATATGATGTATATGTCAGGGTCATTCTTATTAACATTATCTGGGGGGTGTTCTCAATCCATGTATCTAAAACAGTGAAAACTATATAGATACTCCAATTTATCTACCAAACTTTCCAGCCCAACTCATTTAAATTCCTGTTAATTTTGAATTTTAAATCTTTGAAAGTTTCATGCAATTTTGCCTATCTCTTTATATCTCACAATTGATCTTCTCTCAATTCATTAATGGTACAAATTGTTCTTTGGATTTATATCTGTAAATTATTTGTTACATTACTAGCTTTTATCTATAAGTCTAAAAATAAGTTGATCTTTGAAAATTAATTTGCAAATTTTTTTTTTCCATTTGAAACTTGATGAAGACCAAAATAATAGCAGAACAGTGTCTTATTAGTTTCTAGGTCCGTTTTATGATAAACTGTTAATTGAGAGTGGTCTCCCATTACACTACAAGTCAATTACCAGAATATCGTGTTACACCTGTAGTTTGAGGAAATGATGAATACGCTGTGTACTTTGTTAACTGACCTGTCTGAATCTTTTAATAAAAACTTTCTACTTGCACAACTCCACAACAAAGAAAAGTCTCCCTGAAGCAGAATTTATGTTTACTGTTGATAAACACATGTGTTGCAGCTATTATTTTCCACGAAATCAATTTCAATTAAAGTGACATCCATCAAAAATTCTTTTTTGGACAATGTTTAACACAGATTTATTTCATTTACGCTGTATTTGAAGTTTTAATTTCGAACCAGAGCCTATCCACTGCAGTGTCAACAATTAAAATGGATACAGGTAATTCTTGTGTAAAAATAATCCGTCATGTATCAATTAGATGGATTAATTAATCAAGCTTTAGACCAGCTGGCCATTAAGCTGGGATAACACAATTCCATTATACTGTCAATACACCGATTCTGCCAGTCAAATTACACAACTGTTTTATCAATAGTCTCACTTAATAAATAAAGATATAAAGCTATATTGCAGGATGGCTGGAAGAGTTATTTCCCTTGATTTGCAGTCACTGTAGCATTCTTATATTTAAAATTTCTCCCCAGGGCTCTCTGCAGCAACAAAAATTTTCCTTTTTTTTTAATTAATGCATTATAAAATCTAA
>NW_026922545.1:0-19732 GCF_032062105.1 Saccostrea cuccullata
ATCCTATTTCGTGGGGTGGGGGTGGGGGGGGGGTGGGGGTGGGGGTGTTGTTTAGGAGCCATTTCCCTTACATTATAAAAGTTTGGGGGCCAACCAGCATTTTAATAAACATTTCCTATATTATAAGTCATATTGGGAAAAAATTGTACGTGTCTGCCTTGAATCTACACTAGGAATGCTTACAGATTTTCTACGACTTACTGTCATTTTTACCATATACATTTGAATTTCCATTTTTGCCCGATCCTACCCCCGAGGTCATGATCTACATTTACATGCCTTAGGATGCTTCCAATTATCGTCATTTTCTAGTCTTTAATTGAAAATTAAAAGACAGCATTAGTATTTGTGATCATAAACATTGCTGTTTTACTCTGTTGAATTGAACAAAGGGATTGTCAAAGTGGAAGAAAAACGGCTCGACGAATTGTAATGCATTTTGCTTCAAAATATGGGAATCATTACAAGCAACAGTTACGTTAATTAATCAGACTTACAGAAGATGTAAATACCTGAAAGTATAAGGTTTTCAGAAAAAGACAGGTTTCAAAACTTAAAAAATCTATTTTTTTTAGAGAAAAATATAACTAACAATTATTTCAGTATGCCTCAAAACGAAATTATAGTTTTTCTTCTTCTGCCCTATTGTGCGCGTGGGCAGAAAAGTTTACTAGACTAATATGGTTATAATAGTCTCAAGTAACTAAGAATGGCTGTAGGTATACCAAGAATTCTGATACATTATTTTAAAAAGTTGCTAGAACATATTTATTACATTTACATGCTTCAGTTGTTGTATGTTGTTTACTAGTTTGAACTAAATATAAAAGGGGCGAGACCTTCCATACACAAAAACAACGGAACGTCAAGCACAACCTTCGTTTTTCCGGCACTTTTATCGTGCAGTATTTTCTTGCTTTACAGTGCAGGTTAAGTTTTCGTATTTTCGCTATACTAATAATTTTTATAAACCTTTCTCTGTATGATACAGATATCCTAAGGTATTCGATCCATAATAGGCTCAGATTCAATGAATCTGAATACATAACAGATACATATTGGCCGAACACTCAGTATACGGAGACATAATCTTCATGTTTTATTCTCGATATAT
Source organism: Saccostrea cuccullata (assembly GCF_032062105.1). Lineage (NCBI taxonomy): Eukaryota > Metazoa > Mollusca > Bivalvia > Ostreida > Ostreidae > Saccostrea > Saccostrea cuccullata. The sequence goes on from NW_026922545.1 coordinate 1,115, forward strand.
AAGAGTGGAATGTGTGCTGATTTTTTAACCATGAACCGTCCTTAATAAGTTATCCTCCTTTGCTTGTAATCAATAAATTTCATTTTATTTTTAAATCTATGTGGTGAAAAATAATTTTTAAATTGTTTTTTTTTTGTTCTTGATAATTATATACATTTTTCTTCCATAGAATTTGTTGATATTCGTAGTATTTAGTTTTTTTTAAAATAACCATTTGCCTGTCCCCTTAGACCTCAGTGCATTCTTAATTGATTAATTACTGAACGAGTAGTTTTATTTTCGAAAATTTCTCTTGGTTAATCCTTTTCTACACTAAATTGTTTTAAGTGAGTTTCGTAGTATTTAATATAGGATGGATATTTAAGGATACTTTTATGGATCAGATACTTTAAAAGAAACACATGATTTTGACTCATTATGTATCTTTGAACAAAACTATCTCTTCCGGACGGCCACCCTTTCGTAAAAATCTGTCTTTTTAATATTTTGTTGTCAAAATCGCCCCTGCTTATACTCGCAAATTCAACTTTCCGGTTATTGCTTACATTGTTTTAATGATAAAACTGCAGACATTTTTGTTTAAACTGGCAATCATTTGAAACATTGACAATGAAAATACTAAGATAATTTTTTAGTTGGGATTTTCAGTAGTATGTACGGACTAGTGCTGCATGAATTAGACTAGTCAGTCAAAAATTTAATAAGTCTCAGACTTACAGACATGATCTAATTTCGAACCCTGCACTTCCTGAGGATGCTTCTTCATAAATTAGACTGATAAGATGGCTGTGTTTTTTTTGGGCAAAAGATTTTTAAAAGATTTTTTCTTAGATATTACTCTGAAACTTTGATCGTGAATTTTGGCTCAAACTTTCCCTTGGGAATTATGGTTGAACAAATTTGAATCGACACTACCAAAGAATATTTCCATATACTAAGGATTGCAGTTAAGTGTGAAGTTTTAGGTTACTTCACGATCTAGTTTGACAGCTGCGCTCAAGGTAAAAAGGACACCGCAAAAAACTACCCGCAAGCTTTACGACTGCAACTTTCTTCTAATCGCTAATTGGTTGCTCGTACAGCAGACTATTTCTGTGTCAATGTTGATAATATGGGTTTATAAATCACGTGAATTATTTACGCTGGTTGATCGTGAGGTAATGCAAAACTAAACACTGAACAAAATTGATAGTAAATATAACCAAACTTGAGTAGAGGATTTTTAAAGATTTTTCCTTTATATTCCTATGTACAAATCTGATCGTTCATCGTGGCTCCACCCTAAACGCGGGGGTCATGATTTGAACAAACTTGAATCTACACTACCTGAGGATGCTTCTATATTTATATGAGCAATCACGGCTCTTGGTTTACAAGGAGAAAATTTTAAAATGTTAAAGATGTTCCTAAATATTCCAATGTAAGACTTTGATCGACCACTTTTGCCCGACCCTATATCAAGGGGTCATGATTTAAATAAATAAAATCTACACTATCAAAGGATGCTGAAAAATTAGTTTCATGATTTCTGGCCAGGTGGTTTTTGAGTAGAAGATTTTTTAACCATTACTATTTCTTTATTATCTCCCCTTGAAAGAGGACATGAACCTTCATTTGAACATATTTGAATCCACTCTTTTTATAAATACCTTATAGAAAGTTTAGATGAATTTGGCCACTTGATTCTGAAGAAGAAAGACATTGAAAATGTGAAAAGTTTACAGACGGACAGACGACGGACAAATGTGATCATAAATGCTTTCTTGTGTTTTCAGCTCAGGTGAATTAAAAGCTAGAGGGCATGTATACAACAAATCAGGCCATTCAAATTATTTTTAGAAAATAAAAAAGTATTACTTTGTTAATATCAAACAAAAACAAGAAAAACAAAGACTATCACACAATCATAAAAATCATAAAAATATTAAATTTGTGCGCAATATTCAGAGCATATAACTTCTGTTAGTATGCAATTTGATTTCAAAACTCTTTTTTTTCACAAATCCTGACTGTAGGCAACCCTTGTCGCCATGACTGTTTGAAATTTCATCAAGTTGTACTTTCTCTCATTTTTTTCATCTTCGATTTTTTTCATCATATCATCACCTATAAAACAAAATCCCATTATATTAATTTTTCCCAGCTCGCTAGCTCACTTCCTATATCATTTTTACGGGTTTTATGGTAAATATTTTTTGGAAGATATAAAAAATATAATTTTGGCAAGGAATGTTTGGCGTTTTGATCATCCATATCCGAATGCATGTAACACTACTTTAGATTATGCCAAGCACAGTAAATCTGAAGTTTCTACTTTAGGATGCGTTTTACACATCATAAACGAAATTTCAAAGAAAACAATACGTAAAATTAAAAATCGATCGAAATGGATAAAATAGAATTAAAATTTAAAATATATAAATGAATATTAATGCAATTATGTGATATTTTGCCATTTGAAAACATATGCAAGAACGTGATCAATATTTAGTGATGCTGAGGATACTGGGGCTAAATGTTAAATCAAATTTTTTTAGCAATATACATAACAATTATGTGTGATCAAGTTCATGAATTATTTATAATAATTGAATGCTATGCAATAAAGGAATTCAACAAGATGCGTTTGTGAGCATTTATTCCCCAATGGTAACACAATTTTTATCGGGACGTACACTGAAGTGGTATACACTTGTAAGATGTTTTAAGGGTAGCAAAGGTGAAAATACTGAAGATCTTTTGTTTGTAAAATAGTTTTGTGATTTGAAAACAGAACATCTTTATTTACTCTTGTCAATAAATGTTGCAATAATAAAGATGGTTCACGGATAGTTGGCAATAGAGTTCTTCGTTCTAAATAACATGTAGAAAATTCTGCTGACTGTCCGAGAGTATCAGAATTCTTTTCTTCTTTCCCCATTAAAGAACCCCAGTTGAAACACAGATGATTCATTTGTCCCAAATCATGTCTCAAAGGAAAAGTTTTAAAAGCATATATAATCATTTAGGGAACCAAGAGATTGAGAATGGGAAGATTTCGGGGATAAAACTAACCTTTTTCTCTTTCTGGCACAATTTCTAACTTTTAAAAAAATAATTGCTGAAGTACTTGAGAAAAGAAAGTAAAACTTTTGATCTCCTCGTCGTCTTCTTTTTCCACCGGTCACACCCGCCGTGTGCTCCTTGTCATTAATGAGAAATGACGGAATAATCAGTCGTCATTCAGGGTAAATAATGGACTAACTAATAATTAGTATGAAAATCGAAATCAAAAATTGACTCGATGATAATGCGTATTTCTTGACAAGGTCAATATATCGACCATGGAATTTAAGAAACGATTACTTTAAATGAGACTGCTGATGTTCTTGTTTCGTCAACTTGTTTTTCAATAATCCACCTTGTTTTAGACATTGTTCATACTTAGAGCATGCTCTTGCGCATTGAATCAACTGAGATAAATTAACTGCGTTTACAGGTTCTGAAGGTATATTGCTGTATAAGTAAGGGAAGTTGACGATTGAAGAGTTAAAGCCATCACGTTTATCATAAAGCTTCGTTGTAAGATTGCAATTAGCATCTTTTTCAAGTAAAATATCAAAACATGAAACACATTTGTCAGACTCCGTGGTATCTTTTATCAAGCTCACAAGGCTATATCGTATTGACATAAGAATATATGTTATGGCTATACATCTTAATAAGGCTTTGTTACTACTATCTTTTTTATTTATATATTGTCTATGATTCTTTTTTTTATTTTTTCTTCTCCAATCAAATAAAAACAAAAAGAGAAAATCTTGGCGATATGTCCTTCACAATTTTTGAAACGATTCTTAAACATTATCCAAAGACATTCGGTCCATTTTGACAAAGTATTCAGATCTTCCTATTTATATTTGAATAGAATTCACAGTAGAAAAAAATATCTATATGACAAAAAATTAACTCACTGTTATTTGTCACTCTATTGATTCCCTTTCGAACAGAAGACAGATGATGTAGCGTAAACAATAAATGATATTTATCAAAGAGGGTTTTCGTTGTTTATATTCCATTATCACCGTATAGCACTCAAACATCCAGAGCTCTTCTGAATTGTTTTGGAACTCTCCGAATGTATAACTGAAAAAAATGTAAAAATACATGTTTAATTGCAACATGATCATATTACACTTCTAAGTATGCAATGATCCAATGCATGGTGGACAACTTTTTAAGCGTCCTTATAATGTTACCTAAAACATCTTGACTCTGTTTCTTAAAATATAATTGTGTGTAAATTCAGTCTGATGAGCTTAAAATGATCCTTAAGTTTAGAATTTTAGAAGATTTAAATCTTATCTTCTGATTGATGGATTTACTGTATATTGTTTGACGTCCATCTCGAGAATTTTTAAGTAATATTCTTAATCACAAAAGGGTCCAGTCTTGTATTCCACCATATTTCAAGTTAAAGTCTACACCATGTATATCCTACAAGTATACATCGACCATTGCTTCCAAACTTTTCAATCACAAAAACACTTTACATGGCCTGGATATCGACCATCTGAAAAATAATCCCCCTTCGTGTTCATGTTCTTCTTCGCCCTATAACTATAGTCCTGCTGGACACGTTATTACAGGTGACGTTAATATAGTTCGTAATGAGGACCTTAGATCACTTATTTTAAAGGTCCTAAATATAGGGAACCCCGATCTTTCAACTGGAGTCGGAATTTCATAAATATTATGGATTCTGTTGAAAATTACGCTAGATCTTATCGGCCCAAATTTGAAAAAGAAGACATTAACACCTTGTCAGAATGGATTAAATGTATCAGATCCATGTTAAAGTCACGTATCAAAGTATTGAGGGGCAAAAATGAAAACCATCTATCCTTCTGTGTTCAATAAACCAGAAGTGAAAAAAGAATTGGATAGATTACACGATCAGTACGTACTGGTTCCTGTCGACAAAGCAGGTAATAACATTGTCTACGTTTGGAAGGCTCATTATATAAAATGATTAAAATGATTTAATTCTACAAGTGGTAATCCAACTTATACTCATACTTCTCTTTCTAATAAATAAGAAGAAATTCTTCAAAATCACCTGTCAGTTTTGAATACTTTTAATATTCCTCAGAATTAAGATGAATTTGAACTACCTTATATATATTGGATACCTGAAACTTCATAAGAATCCTTACAAACAAAGATACATTGCAGGTTCCAGTAAATGTTCAACCAAGCCTCTTTCGTTACTTCTCACTAAAATATTGACAGTAGTGAAGGAAAACTTCAAGAGTACTGTGCAATTATATACTCAAGAAGTGGTGTAAATCAGATATGGATACTTAAAAATTCTAAAAGAACTTTTGGACAATATGAAATCACAAGACTTCACAGAAATCAACAGCTTAAAAACTTACGACTTTTCAACTTTATACACAACGATTCCCCACGACAAATTAAAATCCAGGCTTTTTGATATCATTGACAGCTGCTTCTTCAACAAAAATGGAACTCGTAAATTTACTTACCTCGTCATTGGTCATTTGAAAAATTATTTTGTTAAAACAGATTCTGATTGCACACATTAGTACTCTGAAGTTGACATCAAGAAGATGCTTGAGTTTCTGATTGACAATATCTATGTGGTTTTCGGAGACCAGGTATTCCAACAATCTATTGGAATTCTCATGGGTACAAATTGCGCTCCGTTATTAGCACTTAGACTTATTTTTATATTCATATGAAGCAGAATTTATACAAAATCTTATGCGTGAAAAGAAGAAAACACTTGCTGTGGCCTTCAACTCGACATTTAGATATATCGATGACGTATTGTCAATTAATAATGATAATTTCCATTCCTACGTCGATACGATATATCCTGGTGAGCTTGAGATAAAAGATACCACAGAGTCCGACACTTCTGCTTCATACTTGGATATTTTACTTGAAAAAGACACTAATGGTAATCTAACAACCTAGCTCTATGATAAACGTGATGACTTTAAGTTTTATATCGTCAACTTCCCTTACCTATGGAGCAATATACCTTCATCACTTGCATACGGAGTTTATATATCTCAGTTGATTCGATATGCAAGAGCATGCTCTACGTATGAACAATCTCTTAAACGAGGTAAATTATTGACAAGCAAGTTGATGAAACAAGAATATCAACAGTCTCGTTTAAAGTCATCATTTCGTAAATTCTATGGTCGATACAATGACCTTGTCAGCAAATACAATTTATCATTGTCATATGCTGACTGACGTTTTTCATACCAATTGTTAGTCCATTATTTATACACTGAATTGACGACGGATTTTTCCGTTATTTCCTGATCATGACAACGAGCACACGGCGGGTGTGACCGGTCGGCAGGGGATGCTCACTCCTCCATGGCACCTGATCCCACCTCTGATGTCTCAGAGGTCCGTGTTTGCTCTGCTCTTATTTTGTATATTGTTTAATGCACGTTGAGATTGAATACTGTTCGTTATCTCCATATCCTTCCTTTCACTCATATGGAGACGTCATCGTTTGCAAGTGAAGGGCTTCAAATTTGGACCTTTACTCGGCACTCAGTGTCATTGATCAGTGATGGATCTTTATTGTGCCAACGCCTGCTGCTGAGACAGGGCCTCGCAGATCGGTTTTTAAGGTCCCGATCCGAAGGCGCAGTACAGTTAAGGCTACCCATTGTAATGAGGTTTGACGTCATGACAGTAGCTCAAATTGTTTCATGTAACGAAAAAGAGCTAATAATAACTTTTTACCGAAATTTGCAAGAATCTGTAATAGACTACGGCAATATTTTCATATTTAAATAAATAATTATTAGTGATTTTCTCTTATATATAAAAACATGTTTAACTTTAAAAATAATTTTCTTTTTTAATGTGCCGTTTGGCTGCGTTCGGCTTCACCGAAGCGCTTGCACTCGATGACACGGAATGTTGTTTACTGGTTTATCTAACAACGTGGCGACACCAGCTGAGATATGCAGTGGATTTAAATGCAATAACCAGGCAATCTTTAAAGAAATTTAGGATAAGATAAGAGACAGGACATTGTTTTTCTCTTTTCCGATAATATGGTGGACATTATCTCGGAAGATAATTGAAAACTGAGACGATCTGCACCAGCTCCCTAGATCCATGATTATATAGACATGCTTCAGATAAGAAAATCGAGTGTGCACATGTTCATTTTGATATATTTTTACAGCCAGTGAAAGTGTAATGCAATGTATCATGTGTATCCCCCTTCCAACCATCCCCATGCATAGTTGCGCACTTTTTAAATAGAATTTTTAAAATGTAATTGTACTTAATATATACAGATTTCTTGTTAATTAGCCTCTTTGAGGCAAAATGTGAAGTAATGGGACTCATTAGTAATACAAATTTGAACTAAATTAAATTTGATATTTTCATTGTTTCAGTCAAAGATTTGACAATGATTTACTAAACATGTAATGTTGTTGTCTTTTGGCACACAAACATGCTACATTTTCTTTAAAAAAAATATCTGCATCATTATGTTGAAAACATAAAACCACCACTTTAGATCTATGATTGTTAATTTCTAGGATTTATGAATTAATGGGGAATATTTTTTTTTTAGTTTGATTACATGTCAAGTCAATTTAATTCTGTAATTTATTCATAATATATTTTTTTAAAATTATATTATACTTTTATTATTGTAGCTGCTAAGAGTTCCAGACTTACAGAATGAATAAATACAAAATGCATTAATTTCTCCCACAGGCACTTGTTTCTATAATAAATTTTTGACCTATAGTATAATAATAACACAAGGTATCTAACTCCAAATTACACTAAGTACCCCCCTCCCTCAGAAATGCATTCATTTACACTTTCAGAGGAAATGCACTGGCAAACTATTTATCATCATTGTCTTATACGATAATTTATCTACACAACCATATATGGCATGCATGTCTTTGCGTCAAAACTCTGCCCGCCGAGTGGAAAAGTCGACTCAATCATGGAACGATATGTGCTGATCCCGCGCAGAGATTTTGATTGGCTAAAAATCTGTTTCTAAAATTACATCAGATAAACATCGTAATGTTTTCAGGGAAAATCAGACGTAAGCAAGTTCTGTTTACTCATTGCAATATTTAAACAATGGGATTGAATTTTTAAAACCACAGATTTTTTAATTTTGCTCTTTGCCCGAGACTAGTATGTAATGTTTCATGGTTGAGTTTGACTGTTAGATATGGTTGTGTAGATAAATTATCGTAGAAAACATGGGTTTAAACAGTTTACCCATGCATTTCCTCTGAAAGTTTAAATGAGCACGATTCTAAGGGAGGGGGGTACTCCGTGTAATTCGGAGTTAGATACCTTGTGTTATTATTATACTATAGGTCAAAAATTTATTACAGAAACAAGTGCCTGTGATTTCTCCACATGCAGGTATGTATATATACTTTTAAAGCTTTTCACATTTTTTTTAAAGCTTGCATGCGTGATATATTTATTTTATTGGCATTTTGGTAAAGATGAAAGAAATATTTTTTTTCATATCTTAATTACTTGTTTTTGTAAATGTCAGAGGTTTTAATTTCCAGAAAAGTTTTGTAACACAAATTTGTCTCCATTTCTTTTCAATATGAATAACATAAATTCACTACAGTAAACAGTGGCATGATTTGTTTTGTCAAATTTAATGCCATTTTATTCTACAATGTATATCATTTAATAATCTCATAACATATATATATTGTGTTAAAGCTATTTTATAAGATTTGGACCAATGAATTCATTCAGGCAGCAAGTTAATCCATCATTTAAGGAAAATTGTATGCTCCATATTATAAAATTTATAGCCTTCTGATGATGTCAAAACATGTTCTTATGGACCTGATGAGAGTATATCGACCGAGGACGAAGCTTGTTATGACTGAGTGTGAATTGTCGTAAAAAAAATCCATCCTTTTGAAAGATCCTGGCTTTTTGAAATAGTTGATCGCATTTTGGATTTAGTCTCTTTAGAAATTTGATGAAACTTCTTACTGGACATTTACTGCTCCCTGAAATGAAAAAAATGCATATTTTTGATATTTTTATATTCAAGAAGAATTATACAAGATATTCAAATAAAACATTCTTATTATTTCATCATTAAAACATCATTTTGATGTGATCATTTACGTTTTTAAAAAAATTTTGGTGTATGATTTCTTCAATTTTTACCTTTGATTGCATACATTCTGCCGTCGAACGCTTTATCATTATCAACCTGACGTTTTTTTTGTATTTACATCTGTGCTTTTGTAAACATACAGGGTTCAATTTACACTTGTTATTACAACAAAGTCATACCTCCTTAAATATGCTAGATTTTCTTTCCCCTTCTTCCAAAATGTAACATAAGGTCAAGGAAAACCTAACAATGCAAAGTATATATGAATTATGATTTTTGTACTTTAAAGCAATAGCTGTAGGAGAGTTAAATAAATGGTTTGCTAATATTAAAAATACAGGCCTTCAATCTAAGCACATTAAATATACTAACTATGTACAGAAGAAGCTGTGCGTCTTCAAGGTGTGAAGTCACAAAGAGAAAATCTTTTCCAAGTCCTCATCATTGATTGCAGGGTAGTGTACCACATTACACTGTACCAAGTCCCTTTAGCTTCATTCCTTTTGTCAAGCTTTTAAAGGCCTTGTTAGATAACTTGAATTCGGTTCCCTTTAGAATGTCAACACTCTTCCCACCCTTTTTTAGGTGCCGCTGTATGCCATGTCTATATTCAATTAGAGTACTAGTACTTTTCCTATACATTTCACCTTTTTTGTTTCTCATTTCGCAGTAAATTTTTCATCGAGCTCGGCTGCGGAAAAATTCTCAAATTCAGCCGACATATATTTCGCTGTTAAGGTAATTCCACCCTCTTATGATGCCATAGGTTTTTGCAAAAACTGTAATTAGTTTAAATTCATACCTAATAGAACAATATCTTTTGGAAGAATGCTTTACAAAAGGTGAAACGATAAATATTGTTAAGTAAAAAAAAAATTAAAAATTCATATTTTCTTTATTTAATCAATTATTTAATTTTAAAAAAAATGTTGACAAGGGCAGTAAATCCTTCTAAGGTCTATTCATTTAGGCATTTGCTTTATTGTACCTATAATGCAAAGATAGGTTCCCTGATATTCACAATTCAAAAATATCTTATAACTAGGAAGTTATATGAGCATTCAGCATCAGAATTATGCATTTTAACCAGTTTTTACACATTTTTCATAGTACTATTTACAAAAAAGGTGCATTTTTTATGTTTACACACACTTTTGTGTATTTATGTTTCGCATCTTAAATAATATGGTGACCTATACATTTTTGGCAATAATTATAAATTTTAGAGTATATTAAACAAAAATAAATGCAGATTTTGTACTTTGAACCATTAAAATTATGAGGGTGGAAACACCTTAAGTATTCCATGAACGCTTTTACCGCTGTGATGGTTGATTTTTATTGCTATCGGCATCCACATTGTCGAAAATTTCTTTCAATTCTTGTTCATTGAGAATGGCATTACTCGGATTAGCCATCATTTCCTCAGGCTAAGTTGCAAACAAAAATAGTTAGGCGAACGCATTATCAAAACTAAACAGTGATTGGCCGAAGAAACACGTGATATCCAATCAAATTAAAGCTAACTTTAGACAGTTTAGGAATCTATTTTAAGTATAGTAGGGTTTATAAATTTTCTATTTTTAGTATAGTAGGGTTTATAAATTTTAATTTAGGAAACATCTGGTTTATAAGTGTTTTATAGCAGAACCACGAGGTATTAATCGACTAATCATAGGTTTTGAATAATATATTATAATATAGCTATAAACCATTCAATATTCCTGGAAAGATTATTGAATTATTTTGTTAATAAAATACACATATATAACAGTAGAATTGCAAATATTTAATTGTGCATTCAATATTCCATGTTTCCATGCATTGTTCTGAATTTCACTTTTTTTAACACCAATTTACTCTCAATAATGGTATGTATACATAAATTTACTGATTTTCTCATGCATGTATTTTCTGAATTGATTTCACCCAAAGAACATGAAGTGATGGAAATAATTTGCACCTGCCCAGTATTCCTTTTACAGTCTAACTTTGAATTTGAAAAGTTGTTTATGAAATAAATTTTCTAGATTAATAATACCTTGACTTTTTCATATACATGTACTTACTGTACAGCTATTAAGATTTGGAAATCTTAATTTGTATATATTTTGTGCGATGAGTGCCAATGCCCATCAGGATCTTATTTCCACACGTACATTTTGTTAATTTGTTTCTAAATAATTGTAACTAAAAAAGGAGACAAACGCCCCCCCCCCCCCCAATTGATTCAAAACAGAAAATGGGATCACCATTTGATTCTGAAGGGAGGAGGTGGTTGGCAAGTTTTTCTAAGTCGATTTTTGTTTAGTTGTCAATGAAGGACTTTAATTTTCATTTCCAATAAGATGAAGGAAATATTATTTATCTTCCTCTTAACTGAAAAATGTTTGGCAAGCAAAAAAAAAACCAATAAACAAACAAACTCTAATTCACGGCAGGGGAGCACTGGTCTGAGGCAGATTATTTATTTCTTATCTAGTCTGGGACATATTCATTTTCAACATTTTAGAGAACTATTTCTTTCCAAGATCTGCAGCCCCCCCCCCCCCTTCAGAATAAAATGGTCCTCTCCTTAAGAAAATCAGGAGTATTTATGCTTTCCCCTTAGTTACTAAAGGGAGAGTTGCGATAAGGCTGTTTTTCGGCCCCTCGAGAAATGTTATAAAATTGTGACATCTTGTAGATAAATGTCTTATCTTCCTAAAAATATGAAAATAATTTATCTGCACATTTTCTGGTCACGTGATAATTAAAAGTTTAAGTATACCCCCTTCCCTTCTTTTAGGAGAAGGCATTTTTAAAAACTGTATACTGGAGTTTTTTCAACGTCAAATCAAAAATGAAATGTGATAAATGTGAATAAAGACACCAAATAACCAATTTCAATTATGAATATTTATTTTTACAGTAAATTTATAACATTTATTTTATATGAATGTTTTTTTAAGATGCAAGATTTTTTCTCGAATTTAAATTATCACAAGACGAAAGACCACCTTTAAGCAATTGCTTAATGGTGGCTTAATGGTGACTTACTGGTGCTTAAAGAAGTTAACTCCATTAAGCCACCATTAAGCTGCAACTTACAGGTGCTTAATGTCCAAACTTCATTAAGCTACCATTAAGCCACCTTTAAGCCGAGCTTAATGGTGACTTAATGGTCAAACCTCATTAAACTTTTACGTTTTACGCATTTTATATCGAATCTTTGATCTAACTTTTAGAGTTATTTCAATGTCATTTACGCAAAATCTATTATTTTTGTTAATTATAATTTTGTCTCGATCGTAATTTTTGAATAACATTTCTGTCAACATGCAAAATCTCGGGCACTGAGAATAAAGTTAGCTACAATGTAACAGGGGCTTGCTCCCGGTTTCTAATATTTTATTTTAATCATTTACAGTATCAATTAATGAAAAAGAAATTTTATCTTATTACCGCATATGATTTTTTTCTTAAATAAATAATTATTACATACGTTGTTTTTATTATTTGTGTATATGGTTTTCGTTTTAAAAAATAAATAATTATATTATTACACGCCGGGCCAACCCCCTAGGAAATATCATAATTTCTCAATACCGAAAATCAATCTGCTCTTAAAATTATCTTTATTTATAAACACCAAATATGATTAAATTACTTTAAAAAAAGAGAGAGAGAGTGTGTATTTTTATTTCATGCGTTAAAAACAACATATTCTGCTACATAATTCCCAGGAATATAAAGTCATGTTCACATTCGAAAAAAAAAATCTGTCTTTTTTTTTGGAGGGGGGGGAGGGGGGGCCGGGCTGGGGCCACGGGTACAAAAAATGTTTTATTTTCAAAGTTTGACTAAAAAGTGTTCAGTTTTCAAAGTTTGACTTTTACATCATGAATAATTTTAATTAATTCGTCATTGTTTTTTATAATACAGCGGTAAGTATCTGTCAAAGTCTAGTCGGTCTTCAATCATTGTTATTTCAAAATCGATTTTCAGAAGAACAGCCGATCAGATTAAACATGACATCCGACCAGATTTATACACATTGGGAAACGGGGTAAGATTAACAGTGTACAGTACCGACTGGTTAAACAATAGACCTTAATTAGGTGTCCACCGTCCCCGGTCAACTAACAGGAAACTATACATACACAACGTACATTAACAGATTTTGATTATCAATTATTTTGACAAAATTTAAATTTACTGCAAGCATATAACAAATTAAAAATTATGATTCATTGTAAAATGACAATTATTTTGATACCCATTATGATACAAAAAGAATTTTAACTGAATATGATATTGAAAAAAAGTTCTTGTAAACAATAACCAGGTAACTCGTAAACGAGGATTGTCACTAGGCCTAAATCTTAGACACAAAATCTGTTAATATCCGCAGAATATTTTATTATTTTAAAAAAAATTCATCTGTCTTTCTCTGATAATAGATTTTTTTTAGTTTTATCTATAATTGATTTAATTTCAATCTTGATTTAATGCTTACACGTATTAATATTCAAATAACAGAGCGAATTCATTACAATTTAAAAGCCGAACTCAACCGTTTAGAAATATTAATGTGATATAAGCCTTTTAAAAAGATCGATAAATAAAAATGTTTATAGTTTGATTAATAAATCAATTCAAGACTTTGGAGACGTTCAACAAAATAGTCCAAAACAAACTTTGTGCAAAATAAATGTTTAATATTTCCTTCATCAATCAAGAGCGGAATTAGCCCAATGGTTAAGGGGACTGCCATCTACACGAATGGTCATGAGTTCGCGCCTATTGTGTGGTGTTTTTTTTTTTTTAATTTTTAATTTTGTTTTTTTACATAATATTTTTACCAAATAAAGCTATGTGTGAACTCGACATTTATAATTTGTGATGACAAATCACTATAATAATAATTTTTCACCCATAAAAACAGTAATATTGACTGCGTAATGGTGGCTTAATGGTAGCTTAATGGAGTTTGGACATTAAAGCTGACATGAACTCTTAAAAAGGCATCATTTTTCATCTTTGTACGACTTAATACATTCCTGTACGCCTTTGTCCGCCATATTTCTTCGATTCCGCCATATTTACTTGAAAATTTTAGGCCACCTGTACCTGTTATATAAAGCCTGGTGCATTTGTTTCACTTGAGTGATTTTCTAGCCTGGCTGTCGACATGTACACATCTCCGATAGCATAGTTGTCATAAATCCATAAACTGACCAAATACATGTGTTAAAAGTTAACAAAAACTAGAACTATACTGAGAAGTAACTTATTTTTGAATGTATTTGCTGCAATTTAGAAAAAATAACACGGAAAACAGCAAAAGCCGTTTGGATATGCACGCACGCATGTCGACGTCGAGAATACGCATCGAACGCAATGATAAAGATATTTACCTGAATACTGCTATCGTTACAGGGATGTGCACATGTCGAAAGAAATATCCTATTTTACTTTTATTGAAATGTGCGTGTCAGAATTCATGCAATCCATTGCTAACTGAACAGTAAAAAATTGTCACCACATAGCACTTGGACACACGTGGTCCACGACGATTGTCTATTTGGTCAGGGGAAATTTCAAAGGTGGAAAGCTTACTGGTATTTTGGTTGACTGAAAAAGTGCAATTTTTTTTTCAAAAATAAATATTACTCTTGTCTGTATATGTAAATGTAAACAAAATTTTTAGACATGGCTTAGTTACATTAAGTTTATTTTATAGCATGCAACATTTACGAATCATTCATCCTTTGACGAGATTCTCCCGTTAAAGGGGGAGGGGGGGGGGGGTAAAAAAAAAATGCATAACGCTCTCTGAAAAAGATTTTTTTTTACGATCAAATATTTTCATTATAAATAATGTGTATTGGCTTTATTTATTTTTTTTTTTAATAAATACCTTATATAACTTGATTTAAACTTATTTTCATAGTTTTATACACAATAAACGAGTTTGATTCTATGGTACATGAATAATCAAAATAGAATTCATTGGCGGATCCAGAGGTGGAGTGGGGTTCCAGGGATTGGAACCCCGGCCTTTATTTTTGTACACACATAAAGAGAGAGAGAGAGAGAGAGAGAGAGAGAGAGAGAGAGAGAGAGAGAGAGAGAATGTTTTTTCTGTAATATAGAGTATAGATATTTATACGTCTAATAATATGAATAATTTGAAGAAATAAAAAAAATCTCTGTCCTTTCAGTTCTCTAGATCTGTAGATTTTCGCGGATTTGCTTTCCTCCGCGTACCTTCAATCATTTTTCAATCAACTATTTGAATCTCTTCACCATTTTACAACAGTATACAAAAATCACAAAATATATAGGTGATTTTAGACATAACAGTAGATTTATAAAGCATGCGTGAATAAGAAACTAAACCAAAAAATTGTACGTTGCTATAAATGTGAAGTATGGGAATTTAGGCGGGGACATATTTTTTTTTCTTTATAAACGAGCACAATTTTCTCAGGAAACAGTGTTAATTGTTTAAAATTAATCACATTCTGAAATTTTATGCTTTTTTCTGTTAAGCATAGCATTCTTTCTGAAAGTATGTAATGAAACTCACCTCTGAGTTCTTTTAAATTACAATGTGGACAAATTCTATCATGTCTTGGTAACCCTGTCTAAGGGCTTCGACCACCCACAAGTAACATGCAAGGAAGATTCCAGCGAACTTTTTTACCATTTTTGGACCATTTTCAGAAGTGACTAACTTTAGGAAGTATGCATGAAATATTTTGATTCGGTAAAGATAAAGGTTTAAAATGTTCCCGTAGTATGCAGATGGAAGGGGGGGGCGCTCACTTTTTCTGAGGATAATCTTTGCTGCAGTTTTAAATAAATTAAAATTTTGATTTGGAAGCGCCCTCCACATTTTTTGTTTGCAGAAAAATACGCAGATTCAAGCATTCAAAAGTAATGTACTGAACAGAAAAGTTACAGGAGGCCTCCTTATCCCCTACCAAAAAGGTTTGTATAGTGTGTGGTGCTTAGGTTTTTTTATTTATTTTTTTTTTTTTGTGTTTGTTTTGTTTTGTTTTTTTTTTTTGCTTGTCAACTGATTTTGGAGGTCCTCCATCAATATAAATTGAAGTGGCTTGTTGTGATTCTATGCATGAGTGCCATGCGCGGATCTAGAGGGGGTTAGGACCCCCCACCCCTCCCCTGGGATTTGCAAAGTTATTAAATTTATTTACTAAAGCAAGAAAAAAAGTTACGTAGGAACCCCCTCGGAAAACGCAGACTCCCTGGTAAACGCGAATTTGTGTTAAATTGGTATGAAAAGGCTAAGGTTTGGAGCATTAGAAGTCATCGGCTACCCCCCCCCCCCCCCCCCCGAAATAGGTTTTGAAGTTTGGGCGAGTTTACGGGTTTTTTTTGCATGTCAAGAAATATCTGGGTTGGATATAAATTATTAATAGTCGAAGCATATAGGAAGTGAAAGCAAACTGCCGATGAGAGTTCCCACATTCTACCAAAAATTAGCTTTTTTATACCTCTTGTCTAAATAATTTTTGTCCAGATTCCTTACCTGAGAAGGTACATGTATTTGAGAAAGTTCCCAATGTTCCCATTCCTATGATGTAGACTTCACGTTTACATGTATTTTCCTTTCAATTTCGGCGTTTAGGTTTATTTTCTTGTCAAAAGTAAAATTATTATTTCAATTTTTGAACAAGTTTCGACATCCCCGCCTGACAAAAAAAATCTTTGATCTGTCCCAAGATCTAATAAATGGTACAGCACAAAATACATATGATTTTATATCTGTTATTGCGCTTACAGATGGTTACAGGAGGAGAGAGAGCGAGAGAGTTCAATGAATAAAAGAGAAATTAAGAATTATCTGTATTCCACCAGGTTTCAAGTTTCCCTACCAAGGTTTTTAAAAGTATCTCCCAAATATTGCCACAGAAATTATTTTTATTTTTAAAAAAAAACTAGACTGTCAGACAGGGATACTGAAATCTCGAAAGACTTCCTGTAATAATTATAAAACAGCCACATTCCGCAAAAATGTTCATACTTTGTGGTCGGAGTGAGACAATAAAAAATCTTCAAAAATGGAATTGGCAGAAATGTCTGTCTTCCAAGAATATTTAGGTAACGGCCATGTCAATTATTTCTGCCCCCCTCCCCCACCCTTAAAATACAAATGCCTCAATATCAGTCTAAAAGGGGGATGTTTTTTCCGCGTGTGTGTTAAAGAACATACAGATGCACACATAAACTTTTGTATTCTGGTTAAATGTTTTTAAGTCTTGAACTAAATATTTACGGTATATCAAATTACTTGGTTTAGATTTGAGATTAGTACTAAAATAATCAGTTGTAATTGACAAATGAATTTTGCGATGCAAAACAACTGCAGACTATATAAAGAATGTTTATTAGGACTAGATAGACAATTTTCAGTTACACCTTATGAAGCCGTTATAATTATACTTTAGATCCCCCCCCCCCATTTCAGCCGCGCAAATACCACTCTTTTCCACTTGTGATATTTTCCCTGACCAAAATCTTATCAGCACGGACTAAGTGTATCGACGCGCTAGACTGTACGGAGTAGATACAGTGTATTTATTGAGTTTTATGGAGTTTATTTCTTTTTTGTGATGCATATTTCAATAAATGGAATTCAGGGTGTATATCACTTGACTTGTGCACATCTTCGAACCGATGCAGTGATCTTATTACCAGGTATGGGTACGTTTACAGCGTTCTATGCGTTTTCTCGACATGCATCAAAGTCTGCATAAAACCTGCAAATCAAAGACGCTGATTGTTTTGTTCCATTCAAATGATAATAATTTCAAAGAGTGTTTATGGGTTTTAGTGCTTTTTATTTCATGTTTATTCTGCATAAATTGGCGCAGTGTAAAAATGCGTACTCGTGCAACTATAAATCTCTTTCTGTTCAAACTTGCATTTTCTTTCTCTTTTTATTACATTTGATTCAAATCTATAATTATTCAGAAACATGATTATTATGTTGTGTGGTTTTGAAATGTCTTGATCAACCCATGTGTTTTCAAATGTTTTACCATCGGAGATGTGCACAAGTCGATAGCCAAGCCAAAAAATCATTCAAGTGTAACGAGGGCATTCGGGTATATATCGTTACAATAAGACAAGGTATCTGAAAGAAATATGGCGGAATACGGCTATAGTTGGTATGAAACAAGTCGTACATAGATGAAAAAGTTGCGTTTATAAGAATTCATGTCAGCTTTAAGCACCTGTAAGTTTAGCTTAATGGTGGCATAATGGTGACTTAATGGTGGTCTAAAAGTTACGATTAAGGACCTGTAAGCCACCATTAAGCTACATTTAAGGGCATTATCCTGTTATTAGCATCGCGATGCTAATAATATTTGACGTTTTTTTACGTAACGTCAGAAGCGTTAAATGTGTAAATATTTCAATAT
>NW_026922546.1:0-19931 GCF_032062105.1 Saccostrea cuccullata
AGTAAAACGAGCATTAACGAGAGTGAAAGCTTTACATTGTGACGTCATAATAGAGCGACGCAAAAACACAATGCCCCGTGACGTATTTTATATAACAAAACAAGTTCCTGTCCTTTAAAAAAAAGGACTACAATACGTGGACCTTATGCATGTGTTTCGAACCGAAATTCAATTAGAGAAAATGTTTAGGTTTAGTGAATTCACGTAGGTTCGTTTACATTTCCACAATGACCTGCCTATTTGACTGATATTACATTCATAGCAAAATTATTAAATTTCATTTCCGATTACCCTTTTGTTTTCTAATT
Source organism: Saccostrea cuccullata (assembly GCF_032062105.1). Classification (NCBI taxonomy): domain Eukaryota; kingdom Metazoa; phylum Mollusca; class Bivalvia; order Ostreida; family Ostreidae; genus Saccostrea; species Saccostrea cuccullata. Next base: position 309 of record NW_026922546.1, read on the forward strand.
TTTTAAAAATCTTTAAAGTCGTGCTATTTTGGAAGAAATCTATCATTAGAGAATAGATCTGATGGTACAATTGTAGCTTAGCTCTATAGTACGCAGATTTTTAATTTTTCTAACATTCGAACCCCCCCCCCCCACACACACACACACACACACACACATGTATACATGAAACACCGATTCTACGGGCATCTATCAAGCTGTATTTGAATTGCTGTGTATCAAATTATATTGCAAGCCTTGTCATTTGATGCATAAAACTAATGCCGATTTTACAAGCTAGAACTTGTCGTTGAATGAAGTTTTAAATTCAAGTTATTGAATTATCTAATAGTATATACTGCAAAATCTTCCTATTTTTTAAAATGCTTGTGCCATAGAAGCAATGTTTAGTTTGTATATTAAGATCCACCAATAAATATATAAATACAATGAAGTATGCAAATTCAAAAGCAAAATTTGCCAATGAAATTGCATATTCTAATCCGACTAGGGCGATGTATTCTACGAGCAAGTTGTCTTAGGAGCAAACTCTCTAGTCTGTATCATCCAGACGTTTGCGTTTACCTCCAAACGCAAACGTCTGGATGATTCAGACTACAAACCCTCTAGCATTCTCGCGCATGCGTATCCTGACGTTTGCCCAGGGCATCCGGTTAACCTCGCTTATATATTTACTGCGTGGACCTCAGGGTCCACGCAATAAGACGTAAACAACAAACAAAATGTATGGATTGCATTAGAATGGGAATAACTGATCTTCTAATTTGGTATTTGCGACCGTTAATGCTGAGTTAACGATCGCAAACACATTCCTTTGCTGATATTGCAGCATCTGAAACCTCGACTCAATGAAACACATACACTAGAAGCATCTTCCATGCATGTTTAATCAATATTGGGCATAGAACATGTAGAAGTACTTAAAAAAAACTGCTCCAAAAAACAACCTTCACCTAGGATGCCGATGCCAAAGGTACATATGACATAAGCTCTCCAAACTCTGTTGAGGTGAGCTATAAAAAGCAAAATTAATGTGTTTATTATATTTTCCTGCATGAAGATGGATATTTCGAACCAATATGAATATTATAGAAGTACAAAAATACATTTATAAATTTAAAAACAATATTCGGAGAATTTCCAAAAGAAAAGTCCCTGTATATCTGGTTTGAACAGGACAAACAATTGATTAACAAACAATATCCAATAATCCAATAAAGAATAACAGATAATAAAATACAAGACCTCAAAGCTGAAATTAGGCGTTTTCAGACCCATTTTCATGATTTTTCTGTTAAATCTAAGTGGTAATTGCTGTAAATTTGGATTATCTCCCTTCACAAAATTGGTTTATTTCTCATCTTGATATCTTGTGGAAAGGACTTATATAGGCAGTGCCTGCTGTCCAATCCAATTATGTTTATTCATAATAAAATATTGTTTAAATTAATCTTGATATCTTGTGTCTGCTAAAAATTATATGTCATTGTTAATAATACTTTTGAGAATTTCAAACAAATTATTAAACGTCACAAAGGTGGCAACACACGACAAACTGTTTTACAGACTTTTTACTCATTGAAGGAGAATAAGATAAGATGTTCTAGCGTTGAAATGATTATGGAAAGAAATTAGCCATTTGATGGGTAACTGGGGTATCAAAATACTTATTGCATTAAAATAAATACATTTATAAATTTAAAAACAATATTCGGAGAATTTCCAAAAGAAAAGTCCCTGTATATCTGGTTTGAACAGGACAAACCATTGATTAACAAACAATATCCAATAATCCAATAAAGAATAACAGATAATAAAATACAAGACCTCACAGCTGAAATTAATTGTTCAGCAAAATGTATTTTTTACAGATACAACATGTATTTCATAGATTATTTATCCTTGCAATATTTTAAAACAAATCAATACCTCCTCTTATTAAGATAAAAAAGTAGAATAAGAATGTCTTCACATAAATACATGTCAATAGTATTAAATAGTATAGTGACGTACCATCGTTTTTGAAGGGGGGCAAGCCAGAGAAAAAAAAACGAAACTCCTGTTTAGTTAGAGGAGGGGGGTGTAGGTCCCCTTCCTTCAGCACCAAATTTTATTCATACAAGACGACTTCACCCTTGCATGGCTTTACTGTAACAAAAAGGGGGAGGAAGCTATCGATGGTTTTTCAATGAAGATTTTTTAAAAGTAAAGAGATGTTTGGGAAAAAAGTGTGGGGAGCGCTTCCACCAGCTGCTGCGTGCCTGTATTCTCTCCCCCGTAACATTTTGCATGGGGTATAATAACGGAATTGGTCAGAAAAGTACCATATCTGACATTTTTCATTAATACATGTATAGTGTTAGTCATAGGATGTGAGAGACACATACATATTTACTTTTACCAAAAAATGTGACGCCGGTTGGAAAGAAAGTTTGAGCTAATGTGTTTATTTCATGGTCTTACATGGCTGTGGATTTTAATTTTGAGTCTGTAGAAATAACGTTCAATATTTCAACTAAAATAAAAAAAAAATACGCATGAAATTGTTCAATAATTATTATGATTGTAATTTAAGGCTGAGAAGGTAATTTCTATATACTTATAACATTTATTGTAAACAAATAATCGGTTGCTTCTGGGACCCGACCTCCATATCTATAAGATTACATTGAATGACATGTAACTGAAATTGCTCTCACATTTCATCCTGTAATTATCTTAAAACTGAATTATTAATAATAATTATTTAACTTCATAAGGTAATTAATATACACTTATTTCATGACTACGAGGGGAACAGTTTGACTGTTTCCCGAGTTGTCATAAAATAAGTGTTTTATTACTTAACCTACTATATATTTAATTTCTTAAAATGATGATATAGACATAATAATCAATGGATTTTGGAATAAATCGGCCAAATTTTTTATTTCTTGAAATCAAACTGAACAATAGACTAATCAAATTCTCACGCCGATTGGTTTAAAACCAATACATTAATAAAATATAAATTTATCAGTGCCTCATTTGTATTTGTATTTTTATTAGTGAATCAATATGCATCTATTTGACATTTTTGTAATCAAGGGGCCCGTTTTACAAAAGAACTTACACCTAAGACCAAAATTTAATTCTGCGATTTTATTCTTCTTGAAAAGAATTTAGAATGTTTCTATGGTAACAATTTCCAAAACAGTTAATTTTCAAAAATTTATAATCAACATAAGTTTTTGGTTTTAGTCGTAAGTTCTTTTGTAAAACAGGTCCCAGGGGTTCGGGCAACAATTATAGGCAGATTAAAAAAAAAGTTGGATGAACTTGTTTTCTTTAAATTAAAAACTGTCAATGATAACACAACAGTAATTTTAAGAGGTTAACCTAAAAACTAAAAAAAAAATGAGGGATGTCAAAATTATAATGCAGACTTTTTTCATTGACGTTGTAAATTTCTACTATACTTCTTCTATACTCGCGTAACACGGGTTGATCACCCGTGTCGAGGATAGGTGTTTTATTTACAACTCTAGTGACTCGTGTAACCCGTGTCGCTTAATCGAATATACCCATAGGTGCGGTAATCATTAAAAGGAATTTGTTTAAAATGAGGAATGTTTAAGGATAATACGTAAAGTAAACTATTGCAAAATATTACCTCAGAAAATAAACTGAGAAAAAACTTTCCAGCAGTAAAAATTCCATATTCATGCAGCATACTAGTGTGTAAAGAAAACCCCTACAAAGATGGTTACCTAGTAATCAACGAACCGACAAGAAATATCTACTATCTATTTAAAAGAGCGTATAATCTAGAATTTCTTTAAACTGAATGCAAAAGAATCTGCCACCTACAAAAATTGCCGACCCTAACCGTAGGGATGTGTCCTGATTCTTTTTTTTTTTTAGAATAAAGAAAGATGTTAATTCCTTGTTAAAAAGTTAAAGAGGTCGTTTTTACTATTTAAAAAACCCCACAAAATATGAAAAAGCAAATATTGAAGAAAAAAGAAATAGAATTGAAAGAATCGAAATATGCATTATAAAGTCATGAAAGTATCAATGCAAGATTTTAAAAGAATAAATTCAATTTCGTTGTCAAACATAAAATTCAAATTATTCTAAATAAAGAAAAAAACAAAGTTTTAATAAAAAATATAAGCATTTATAATTTGATACAATTTAAAAAGCAAAATTTTAACATGCAAGATAAATTATAAGCAAAAACAAATTATTTGTAAACAGAATGTTCTTTCTTCACTAATACAATCTATCATTAAGTCAAATGATGACTGACGTTATTGCCTGACGTCACGGCGTCAGGCTGTGTAAGGATTGATATTTCCAAGATCCGAAAGTGTGCGATCATATCTAAAGAGCTAGATTTTGTGCAAGCTGATTTGAATTGGAATTCTTTACCTGCATTTTAAAAGAAACAGTTTTCAGAAAACAGAATGATATTACTGATGCAAAATACTGCAGTGTTTACCTCATTTACTCTTTTTACATGGAACAGATTATTCCATGTGATTCGCCATTTCAACATATCCGTGTATCCTGTTTTCTGCATTTCTATACTACTGGATCAGTCCATTTATATTCTACGAAAGGGGTGAATAGCTCTTTTCGCGCCAAATGTCACTAGTAAGCTATATCTTCGAATTCGAGCCTTTTTTTTTTATTGTTCTATTGTATGAATGGGTGTGCTAACTTCCATGAAAACCCCATTCTAATGCCTCAGAAATTCTATCTACAAGTTTTATATCCTTCTTTAAAAAAACATGTCGTATACATCAGTACATGGACATGCAACAGTAAAGAAATGATTTTTCTAATTTGTTTCCCGATCCCACGGTTGGTTTATTCCATAAATCAGGGACCTATATACTAACATGTATATAGGTCCGCCTGCATAAATGGACTAGTCCGATAATAATAAACAACGCAGTTCAAGTCATATGTCTCTGTTCAGATACACACAGTAAATAAGAAAGCAGTGAGAAATCTTGGATTTTACTTTCCACAAAGGTCTAAGTATTGAATTTACTTATTTCATTCTCAATATATGATAGTGTCACTACCCCCCCCCCTTTTTTAAAGAAAAAAATAATGAACACACATTACTACTGTTTACTTCAGAGGAGAAAATACACTCCAACAAAATGTGTATTTAATTATGTCCATCTTTTAAAATGTTTACAATGCATGATTTGAGAAACAGATTTTATAATGTACATATATGTAGGTGTTACAATGGAGCTTGAAATTTAGATCCAAGGGCAGATCACTCCACTAGCAGACACCCCCCCCCCCCCCCCCCCGAATAACTTTTTAGTATGCAGTGTAGAGATGATTCTTCAACAAGTTAAATAAAATCAAGATTCCAATTACACAAGGTTCTCAAATGAAATATAAAGATAGGGTATGTTTTATTGCTCGAAAGGTTTATCACTGTTCATGCAGATAAATTGATTGATTTAGTCAGGCAAGCTTTTTAAAAAGCTGTTACTTGTTAATACTTATTGTTAGGCCATTATCTATACACTGCTTTGTCGACGGAATTTGCCGTTATTTCTTGATCGTGACAAGGAGCAAACGGCGGTTGTGACCGATCGGCGGGGATGCTCACTTCTCTTTGGCACCTAATCCCACCTTCTGATGCTTCAGAGGTCCGTGTTTGCTCTGCTCCAAACTTTGCTTTGTTTAATGGACTTTTGAGCTTCAATAGTAAACATATTTTCAAAGATTAAGATATACCAGCGATCTTTTTTGTATAAATCCAATGAGCAAAGCGAATCGTAAACAAGGAAAAAAATACGGTTCCCTGGAAACAGAGTGTCTATGAAGAGTAAGCACTTCCTGTCGACCGGTCACACCCGCCAGAGACATACATGTATGCATTGATTAGATAAAGGTACAAAATTGTGATTAATCAGACGGTTCTAACATTTCAAACAAAATGCGACCCAACGATCGGTTTTATCAATAAAGACGTTTCACTATATCGACGGGAGAATTTTTCTAAATGCAGAATAAAATTGGATTGATAAAATTTGTGCTAAACATTTTGTTTTAGTAGCTTGTCTCTATTTAACGGTTGCATTCATAAAATGCTCTTGCATATCGAATCAGTTATGGGTCATAAACGCCATAAGCAGGTGATTGTGGAATACTGGACCGAAGTAAGAAACTATAACGATGGTAATGCTGAAGTCACATTGCTTATAATGTAAAGTTATAATTACAGACTCTATGTATACACAGTGTACCAATCTTTCTTACGAGTTTTCTGGTATGTATCAAGTCAACAGGTAAACTGATATTAAGTTTCTTTGTAAAAACACAATGAAATGGATTATGATATAAAAAAAAAAGCTTCATGTTTAGTCTCTTAAATATATAGATTTTAATTAAAGGTCAAACCAAGTTTCAAGTTTTAGGACTAGACAAATACCTTAACCTTATAGACAAGTTAGAGATTACACTAATTTTGGAGCCTGGCAAGGTTTATAACACTAGTATGCCTGCTATCAGTGGACCGAAAAAAAGTAAAAAGTTTGGCACAGTCAAATTTCTGAAAACAGCTATCGAACGATTCTGAATGCAACACCTTAAAAATCTGGAGACCCCGATGTGATGCGATGTGTTTCAAAATAAGACTTCAAAATGCATTGTGCGATGTTCAATAGATTTAATAGCTTTAACAATCTTATTCTTCAATATTTTGGACATTCCATAACATGTATCTGAATGAAATTATGAAGGTATTAACAGGTATTATTTTACCTAGAAAAAAGTTGTTTATTTGTCTTTCATGTTTCAATGCAATGTTAAAATTCGAACGATACTTATTTTTCGTCATATAAGATATCATGATTATCCACACAAGGGAAAGCGGGCAAATCAAATATAGTTTACCAAAACCTTTGCAGATATCATAGAAAGTTTTAAGTAACATAAAATTGAGAATTTCCTGATCAAGATTAGAGAATAATTAATTTTTTTCATAAACTTTTACGAGGTTTGATCCAAAAATAATATCACAACTACTAGTCGACGTAAAACAATAGTTTTATACATGATGGAAGCTATATTTTTTTTAAATCTGTACTGAAAAATTTAAATGAACATGATTAATACTTTTCAAAATATCAATTACATACAACGTGCATCTTTGGTACATTATATTTGATAATATTACGCTAAATATAAAAGATATGGACTCTGTTACATGACTTTTGGATCAACCATCGTATCTGTGACTTACAATTTGTAAAGATGTTTTATATTATAATTGCCGGTATTGTTTTATTGCATGAAATTTGGAAATAACTCGTATTCAAGCTCAAAAGTCCATTCCACCATTACAAATAAGGAGCAGAGGGAATAAGGACCTCTAGGAGGTGGGATCAGGTGCCATAAAATGAGAAATCCGACTGCCGACCACACCCGCTGTGTACTCATTGCCATGATTGGGAAAAAACGTAAAAATCAAAGACGCTGCATTGTGTAAAAAAGTTTCTAACAATTAGAATAAAAAACGTCAGTCAGCAAATGAAGTAATGATAGAATGTATTTGCTTGCATTCTTATTGCATAAAACATAGAACTTACGAAGTGATGAATTTAAACGAGACTATTCATATTCTTTATTCATCAACTTGTTTGTCAATAGCTTGCCGTGGTTGTTCGTACCTAGAGCATGCTCTTGCGTATCCAATCAACTGAGACATAACCTCGCATGCTGGTGATCAGGTTATATTGCTTAATAAGAAAGGGAAGTTGACCATTGAAAACTTGAATTTGGAAATCATAATATGTCTTAAAATGCTCAATTTTAATCTTGTGTATTGAAATAATAAGGAAAAAGTAATCAATTTACAAATCCTATCACAGTATTAGAAATTGTAGGCAAAGCAAACATAGACCTCTAAAACATCAAATGGGATCAGGTTCAAAGAAAGAGACCATCTCCCGTCGACCAGTATCACCCGCTGTGTCGAGCAAGAGACCATCTCCCGTCGACCAGTATCACCCGCTGTGTCGAGCAAGAGACCATCTCCCAGCGACCAGTATCACCCGCTGTGTCGAGCAAGAGACCATCTCCCGTCGACCAGTATCACCCGCTGTGTCGAGCAAGAGACCATCTCCCGTCGACCAGTATCACCCGCTGTGTCGAGCAAGAGACCATCTCCCGTCGACCAGTTTCACCCGCTGTGTCGAGCAAGAGACCATCTCCCGTCGACCAGTATCACCCGCTGTGTCGAGCAAGAGACCATCTCCCGTCGACCAGTTTCACCCGCTGTGTCGAGCAAGAGACCATCTCCCGTCGACCAGTATCACCCGCTGTGTCGAGCAAGAGACCATCTCCCGTCGACCAGTTTCACCCGCTGTGTCGAGCAAGAGACCATCTCCCGTCGACCAGTCTCACCCGCTGTGTCGAGCAAGAGACCATCTCCCGTCGACCAGTTTCACCCGCTGTGTCGAGCAAGAGACCATCTCCCGTCGACCAGTTTCACCCGCTGTGTCGAGCAACGATGGAGCAAACGGAAAACATCTTAGACAATCCACTATAATTGTACTACGCTAACAACTAGCTGCTGAACTGTAGCTCTCTATGGAAAATGTACCGGGGAGGCATGCTACCCCTTGAAAAAAGAATATTTATTCCACAAAAAAAACCAAATTCACCCCTCTAGAGTTTATAATTGTTTTCTCAAATACTCCTGATTCGAAGAAATATAACATTTAGGGTTGCATGGCGACTCCGTTCGTCGTCCGGATTACACGTTTTAACATCCGTGTTTTCGTATAGTGCCTAGGACATCAAATGCAAAGCATCATCTTACTCAACCCAATTTTTTGTCCCTTGTTTTGAAAACGTATCGCTGTATACCTTTCAAGTGCTAATTATATATCTAAAATATATATGCACTTATATTTGAAAAAGATTAAATCAACCTCATGATAAAGGTTGTCTGATTGTAATTAGGAAATGCAATTCCAAACTGATCAACTGCAATAATCTGCCTTACACATACATGTTATTTATTGAATATTAATATATGTGCAAGATTTAAAAATTGCAGGTGTGTCAATTTTCAATTGTATGACCAACTTAGCCCTACTGAGCATAGTTGACCCCTACTGACCTAGATATTTATAAGGGTTTGACGCAACAATTGCAATGATACAGGGAAAAAAGCAAGTGTTCACTTAACCATATCTTTTTTACAAACCATGGCCACTTATTAGGGTTCCATTACCCTGAAAAGATAAACTCTCAATGAAAAAAATTCCTCTTTACCAAAAAGAGTCTTATCAACCTTAATGAATTAGGGAGATTAAGAAAAAAAAAACCCATTAAATATTTAGTAACTATACATTGCATTAGAAAAAGGAGAAATACAGGAGGCATAAATAAAATAACAGAAGAAGAATCCTTTCTTTAATTTCAACTTATTTTCAATGGAGTATTTAAATATTTTACGCTTAAATCATCGAGAGACTAGGCATAAAAGGCCAGTTCTTAGCTGAGAGAAGGGAAGCAACGTACTGTAACAATCTTCAGTCAACAGACACTGAATGTACCTACACCCAATACATCCGAGGTGGAAGCAGGTGCCATGGAGGAGTGAGCATCCCCTGCCGACAGGTCACACCAGCCATGTGCTCCTTGTCATGATCGGGAAATAATGGAAAAATCCGTCGTCAATTCCGTGTATATACATGTATAATGGATTAACAATAAGTATTAAAAACGTCAGCATTTGACTCGATGATAAATTGTAATTGCTGACGAGGTCATTGTATTGACCGTAGAACTCGCGAAATGAAGACTTTAAACGAAGCTGTTGATATTCTTGTTTCATCAATTTGTTTGTCAATACTTTACCTCGTTTTAGAAGTTGTTCATGCGTAGAGCACGTTCTTGCCCATCGAATCAGCTGAGATATGTATATACTAGTATATACATGTACTCCGTACGCAGGTGACGAAGGTATCTTGCTGCATAAGCAAGGGAAGTTGACGATAGATAAATCATCACGTTTATCATAAACCTGGTTGTTAGATTACCACTGACGTCTTTTTCTAGTAAAATATCAAAGTATGAAATAGATGTGTCAGACTCTGTGGTATCTTTTATCTCAAGCTCACCAGGATATATCGTATCGACATAAAAATGGAAATCACCATAGTTGATGGACAATACGTCGTCGATATATCTAAATGTGGAATTGAAGGCCACAGCAAGTTTTTTTCTTCTTTTCACGCATAAGAGTTTGCACAAATTCCGTTTTCATAAGAATACCAAAAATGGATCTACTAATAACGGGGTGCAGTTGGTATCCATGGGAATTCCACTTGATTGTTGAAAGACCTGGTCTCCAAAAACAACATAGATTTCAGAAACTCAAGCATCTTTTTTATGTCAACTTCAGAGTACTAGTGTGTACAATCAGAATGATTTTTAACAAAATTATTTTGCGAATGACCAATGGCAAGGTAAATAAATTTACGAGTTACATTTTTATTGCAAACACAGCTGTCAATGATATCAAAAAGTCTGGACTTTAATTTATCGTGGGGAATGGTTGTGTATAAAGTGGAAAAGTCGTAAGTTTTTATAAATTGTTGATTTTGGTAAAAGTGATTTCAAATTGTCCAAAACTTCCTTAGAATTTTTATATATCCACATCCGATTTACACCACTTCTTGAATATATTGTTGCACAGTACTCTTGAAGTTTCTCCTTTACTAATGTATCTCTATTGAACAGACAGCTAACCTAGATGCTTGGTGTTGAAGTTTGAATAAAAATATATCAGTAAAAACTTTTGGGACAAAAAAGTTAATTTCCAGCGAAAACAAATACATGTATGTAAATTTATATTTTTAAAATTCACCAAGATATAAAAAATCACTCTCTTTTTTGGTTAAAACTTTATGTACTGCAAACTTTAAACAAAGAAGGCAACTTGGATTTGGTAGTAAGTTTTAAATATTTATGATGCTAGCTACATTTAGCTCTCCCTACGTAGCGGCTAGATTAGCTCTCCTTTCAAGACGACGGAGAGATACGCTGTTGAACGCACCCCAGATAATTCAGAGTAGAAATGTAGAAAACAAAACCAACTCTACAGTATTGTCAGTCCGTGCTCAGAGATATGTGTGCAGAGTAAAACACACGGAACATACCCTGTGAAACGTAAACATTAACAATATATCTGAGCTTGTGTCCTGTTTACAAAAACGATTTATGTTTCATGGATGTATTCAAATTGTTAAATTCTGCACACATCACACGGACTGACAATATTGCTGAGTTGGTTTTGATATCTAACATTTCTGGATTTTAGGTTAATATTATTCATTATTTTACAAAAATCTCTACTTTTCTAGAGTATTACAGCGAATTACGAAATACCAGTAAAGTTTTCAATAGCTTGCTGGATAGCTCAATAGGGTATTTAATTTGGTCTAACAAGTATCACATTAGGTTTGAATCTAGTACACAAGGTTACTCAGGTGTATCATTAGATTTTACAGGTAAATGTGAGTTGCTTTCAATGTTGTATGAAGCCACTTGTTTGTGCCAAAGTGTTCTGCTGTAAATGATAAATGTAATACTTTTCTTTAATTGCAAATGTTTTTTCAGTAAATTTGTATTCTAGCTCTTTCAGTAATGCATACATCTTCTGCATACTATTCTTTCTAATTGCTTCAAAGTCTTGTCACTTCCAACATAAAAACCCATTGTAATCTATTTTCATGACTTGCAAGTAATTTCATTTTACAAATGTAGAGGGTAAAAGTTTCATCACTGTTTGTAAACAATAGCACCAGCACCCATGCTTTAGATTAAATTGCTTAACATTGCTCAATCCAGCATTCAAATACATTTGTAATAATTTCCAAAACTTGAGTACACTATTTTTTGTACTTCAAAATCTTCCGTGATAATCTGGTTAGATTTCATAATTGAGATTTAAAAAAAAAATTATATATGAAAACAAAGTTTTTAACTCTTATCACTGAATTATTCTTAAATTGTGAGATTTTGCTTTTATTTTATTACCTTACTAATTTTTTAAAATATGAAAGAATAAAATAAGAATTAAATCAATGTAAAGAATTAAATAAATACTCAGTCTTTAAGTCATAAGTTATTCTGTAAATCAACCTCTTAATCAATTCTTTCAGATTTTTCAGAGACTGACAGAAATGGGTGTAGAGATTTTAATCATAATTTAATGAAATGCATGTTATATGTGCTATTTATATGATTATCTATAATATTATTTTATTTATGTGACTGTTTATTTATAACCCATAAGGTGGGAGAAAATTGGAGTGGGCAGCTAACTTCTTGACTTTGTTAGGGTTACGTCAAAGGTCAACATGTCCAAAAATTTATTTTTACAATAGCCCCAAAACTATGCGAGGTATAAAGTTAAAACTTTTACAGTTTATAAATTTTTCATTGATTAACAGATAAAAAGTATCACTTGATAAATAAATACTTGGAACAATATTAATTGAGAAATTTTCTTTTTAAAAATGCATATATTTTCAAAAAAGTTCACCTAATTAATTCCGGGCTCTTAGTGAAAACCATCATTGCAGAAAAAAATATGTTTATCAATGAAGGGCAAGTTGGACTTGGATAGCCTCTGGAAAGTTGTTTTCCCTGTTTATTTTGTCAAAATGTTAAGACTTGAAAGTGAAAGTACATTGCAAATGGCAGATTCTATAGGGGTTTTGTATTTATACATGTCATGCTTTCAATAACAGTCTTTCAGAGACCATTCACGTCCAACTTGCCCTTCAATGATAAACATATATTATTTCTACAATTATGTTGGTTTTCACAAAAAGGACAAAATTACACAGGTGCGTTTTTCTTTAAATGATACAATTTTTCTCAAAAAATATCTTTTTTTAAAATTTTTGTTATCAAATGATACTTTCTATCTATTAATCAATGATATATTTATAAACTGTAAACGTTTTGACTTTATACCACAGATACTTTTGGAGCTATTGTAAAAAAATTTTTTTTAGACATTTGACCATTGACGAAACCTTAAATAATACCTTTTGAAAGATTGGAAAGGGGGAGGGGGGCTGTCATTCATTAGTTCTGCAATCTGCAAAAAATATTTGCAATGAAAGAAAAAAAAATATTGTATTTATTTACAGCAGAACACTTTGGCACATACATGTGGCTTCATACAACATTGAAAGCAACTCACATTTACCTGTAAAATCTAATGATACACCTGAGTAACCTTGCGACCTAGATTCAAACATAATGTGATACTTGTCAGACCAAAATAAATACCCTATTGAACTATCCAGCAAGCAATTGAAAATTTTACTGGTATTTCGTAATTCGCTGTAAGGATAAAGTTTACTTAGTGAAAGTATAAATATTTGTCAATCAAACTCGTCCAAAAATTCGTAAATTCAATAATTTTCAGATAAACAGTTTTTTTTTAATTATATTGCCATGTGAAATGCTATAACACCATGTAAGTCATGATATTATACCTAAACTTTAAGGAAATATTAACTTCAAATCAGAAGGGGGATTTCCATTAATTCATAATTCTTGCATTTCCTTCTGCCAAAACACTATGTACAGTAAATACTGATATCTGTTCAGTCATTTCACAGAAAATGAAGACATAAGAAAGGTTTATATAAGGATGTACATGTAGTGCACACTCACATACACGGGTACAAATAAACGTAGATAGTTCTATATAACCTGAGGGAATTGTGTGACATTAAGATAAAAAATCTATTAAACACATGAAATAAAAAAGGTTTACAGTAAAGGGGGGGGGCTAAATTGGGTTGTAATAGGTAAAATACTTTATTTCCAAAGAATAAAATTTCAACCTGAAAAATAACAGGGCAGTTGACAATATGAATATTTTTCTGCATATACCTTTAATGTTTCATACTGTATCTAATGGTTTCCTGCCAAAAAGCAATATTAGTTGCAATAAAGGGTGCACAATAATTAAACATGTTTTCTACCAGTTCTATAGATTTACAGATCAGTATTAGATCATTAAAATTGTAACATCTGATTTCGTCAACTGTCACAGAGCAGAAAACATTAAAAGGTAGTGATTATAAACTAAATTCACTCTATGAAATAATTGTGGCAACATAATACTATCATTCTAATGAAAAATTCATCTCGCTCTTGGATAACAGTGAATTTTCAGATCTTCTTTTGCAATACTATTCTTAATGCAGAAATGAAAGAATTCTCCAAACTTGGTTTGGGAATAAGCAAGAAACACAGGGGAAAAAGAAACTAAAAATGTAGGAGAATATAATTCTTGATTCTCAAAATCCTCAGAAACTTCTAGATATGATGATTTATTTAATTTGACCTAATTTTGCATTGAGAGCTTGACAAGAATATCTCAATTCGCATGTTGGAGAAAATGTACAACTGTTTTTGAAAAACTTCTGCTGTTGACGCTAGACGATATCTGCATTACAGGGACAACATATGTAAATGTGCAATTGGGTTTTAAACAGTTGGAAAAAGTAATGATGTGTTTTATAGACTTATGGAAACATTTTGAATATACATAAACATGTTTTTAAAATAGACACACACAAACGATAACCATGGTCAGTGAAATGTGCTTTCTGAATACGATTCATTCATCATTTACATTTTATATTATTTACAGTAAATGGGGTACCATAAATTGGATTACATGAATGACGCCAAGGTTGTGGAGCGCTGGATTCACCAAACTGACAAACAGAGGAATTTAAAGACATTATAGTGCATAATACATATACATAGAATATAAAAAATTTTATGAAATCTTATGATGTATGCATTGTAGTCATTCTTTTAAGATGAAAAATATTTCCAAGAAATGACATAAACATCTCTATGATATATGATAATACTGATCAAATGACTATTCACTTTGTCATGTATGTATGAACATGTTACATGGCACTATTATTTGTAAGTGAACTACTATTAATATGAACACTATAAATTCGACCAGGACAATTTTTCAATGAAAAAAAAAGACAAAAATAACAACTAACAAATCCTTTCACACCACATTCATACAATATGTGTATGTATTGACAGATAAGTTATCCAAAAAACAAAAACTAGATGCTGTCATGAGACAGTAATACCCGCACTAAGGTGTTTGTCTCTAAATACACAATCCTACGGGCGGCTTACCAAGGAAAAAGTCAAAATAATTCTATATAATTCAGGCACGTAGCATCGTTTTTGAAAGGGGGGGGGGGGGGCAACCTGAGAAAATGTTTTTTACTTACCTAAAAAAATTAACAAGGAAAAAAAAATGAAATGGGGGGGGGGGGGGTAGTGGCCACCTTTTTTTCAAGGCAAAATTACTTTCACTTCCAATTTTTTTTCCCCATATTTCCTTGCTATGTATATACTGTGGTAAAAAGGGGGGGGCAACCATCTTTTCAATGGACATTTTCTTATAGTACAGGTAATGTTGGAAAAAAAGGGGGCAGCCCCCCCCCCGGTTGCTACGTGCCTGTAATTTACATGTATTCATCAAATTGAGTATGAAATTATCCCTGTGACCTATAACTCAGAACCTCTTATATTTATTTTACATGCTTAATTCATTATATACCAGTTTGAATTCTATTAATGATGTAAATAAGATTTTGATAAATGTTTTGCTCATAATAGGACCTTTTTAAATTTACTAATCCCCCCCCCTCGACACCACAATCACACAGTACATACTTTTTGGAATAGGCTAGATGGAACAGTTTTGTTAAAACATTGTTTGTTATGAATTAATTTAAAATTTGTTCTTGACATGTAAATTCTACATCACATCACGTTGCGTCACCCATTATCATATTTTTAGATTAAACTCCATTCGGTACACCTCGGCCGATTCCCACTTCATCTGATAAGGTGACGGAATCGACGGCACGAAGGTTTTCCGAATGGAATAGCATTATAACATGGTGCAGAATGGTGTGCATTGGATTAATTCATTTTGTGCTATAATTGGATTAATTTCATGAAGTTTACAAGACCTATGGAGGTTGGTAAGTACAAGTTTAAGTATAGTGGGGGGTAAAATAAACCCAAACGATTAGGTTAAAGTTCAAAAAGGGTCAAAGATCATCAGAATTTCATATTGTGAAGTTATCTCCCCTTGTCGATGTCGATTCAGTTACTGCCAATACTGGTGCGGATCCAGAATTTTTTTCGGGAGTAGGGAGGGGGTTCACATCTCAGTCAAAAAATTCATGCCTAGAATATCCTGACAAGCAGGAGAAAAAAACTCATACACTGAAAACAAAATAAAAACAATGATAGTGGGGTCAATGTTTTCTAAGTTAGGGGGAGGATGTCCAAAGTCATTTTTTATTTGCTTCAGTATATAGTCTTGTTTGAATAACAAAGGAAATTCCAGGGGGGGGGGGGGGGGTCCAATTTCCCTACCCACTCCCTATCCCTGAAATAACAATCTATTTTGTGATTCCAATTAAATAGTATATTTTTTCCATTTGACTAATTATGTACATATTTTTTTTCTTGTGTTTATATTATGTCTGTCTATTTGTCTGCAGAAATTATAACCTTGCCCATAAGTTTTAAGTGGGATGGGCTATACAAATGGCTTCTACATTTTATAGGTTTATTTCTTGTGACAATTAAGACCTTTTATTTGGGTAACATTAATTTTTACCTCTGATCACTTGACCTAGAATACACATTTTTACAAGAAAAATACCCAACTTTAAACTTGGCCTAAATTTTGATCAGTAGGTGCTAGGGCTTTCATGCTTAACATGTGTATTCATTGTGAACTGTCAACAGGTATAAATATGTTTGACCTTGACCGTAGAGTTTGAACCACTTAAAAAACTAACCTTGGCAATTAACTTTTGAACAGGAAGTACTAGGGATTACTTATTTCACATGTGCATTCCTTGTGACAAGACTTTTTTCTGATACCAACAATTTGAACCCTTTGACCTTGACCTTTGAGTTTGACATATATTTGAGAAACTTCAACCTTCGCCATAGGCTTCCATACAGGGACATCAGTGTTTCACAAACACATCTTTTCTTCATTATTATTTGGTGGTGTCTCCATATGAGGGAAAAATTCCCGAGAGAGATATATTCACAACAAACAAACAAATTACTAAAGAAAATATAAAACATGAATATGTTGGTCATGCATATCTCTGCATGAAAAAAACAGCTTTTCAAATACTGCAACCATATTGTAACCCTTTCAAAACACTCATTTGAGCTTTTCTGGTTTCCTTATCATATAACGTCTGTCGTGACATGCCGTCCATCTGTTTGTCTGAAAACTTTTTACATTTTAACTTCTCTAGAACCACTGGTCCAGTTTTACCCATGCAATTCATATAGAAATATGTACATTTGTATGTCAGACTGTCCTTCTGTCTGAATAAAATTAACCTTGGTCATCACGGTCATATCTACTGAATGAGAAGAGACAAGGAATTCATATTAAACTTATGTACTAGTATTTACCTGTGAGAATGGCATGTTTTTTTTTTCTAACATATGACCTAGAAGTTTGACCTACTTGCAAAAAAATTAAATTGTTATAAATTCATCATTTTGAAAGAGAAAAGTTAGGGCATTCATATTATAATGCATGTATATTATTACCTGTGATAAGATCTTTCCAAATGAATCATGACTTTTACTCTGTGACCTTGACCTTGAAGCCTAACCTACTTTTCAAAAATGTTGCATTTGCTTATAACTTTTGATTGAGATGAGATATGACTCTCACATTTGACATGTACATTAATTACTCATTAAAATTCAAGGTGTTTCCCAGCATGCGATGTTTTTTTACTCTTTAACGTTGATGTTTTACATAATTTTCAAAATATTTAACTCTCCTAAAAGATGATTAGGCTTCGGAGTAACATTAAGGAAAGACAGGACTTTTTGCACAAAAAACGTCATTTTTCCACCCCCATTTGACCCCCCGGGGAAAAATCAAAATTCCGAAACCTTACTGCACATCTACATGACACCACCAACAATCTCCCAAAAGATGATTAGGCTGTTGAGTAAAATGTAAGAGGAGTTCAGGGAAGACGGGGCTTTTTGCATAAAAAACGTCGTTTTTCGACCCCCATTTGACCCCCCGGGGCAAAATCAAAATTCCGAAACCTTACTGCACATCCTCATGACCCGACTAACCATCTCCCAAAAGATGATTAGGCTGCTGAGTAAAATGTAAGAGGAGATCAGGGAAGACGGGGCTTTTTGCATTAAAAACATCATTTTTTGACCCCCATTTGACCCCCAGGGGCAAAATCAGAATTCCAAAACCTAACTGCAAATCTACATAACCCCACCAACCATCTCCCAAAAGGTGATTAGGCTGCTGAGTAAAATGTAAGAGGAGTTCAGGGAAAACGGGGCTTTTTGCATAAAAAACGTCGTTTTTCGACCCCCATTTGACCCCCCGGGGCAAAATCTAAATTCCAAAACCTTACTGCACATCTACCTGACACCACCAAAGATCTCCCAAAAGATGATTAGGCTACTGTGTAAAATGTAGAAGGAGATCAGGGAAGACGGGGCTTTTTGCATAAAAAACATCATTTTTCGACCCCCATTTGACCCCCTGGGGCAAAATCAGAATTCCGAAACCTTACTGCACATCTACATGACACCACCAATCATCCCCCAAAAGGTGATTAGGCTGCTGAGTAAAATGTAGAAGGAGTTCAGGGAAGACGGGACTTTTTGCATAAAAAACGTCATTTTTCGACCCCCATTTGACCCCCCGGGGCAAAATCAAAATTCCGAAACCTTACTGCACATCTACATGACACCACACAATCATCCCCCAAAAGGTGATTAGGCTGCTGAGTAAAATGTAAAGGAGTTCAGGGAAGACGGGACTTTTTGCATAAAAAAACGTCATTTTTCGACCCCCATTTGACCCCCGGGGCAAAATCAAAATTCCGAAACCTTACTGCACATCTACATGACACCACCAACCATCTCCCAAAAGATGATTAAGCTACTGTGTAAAATGTAAGAGGAGTTCAGGGAAGAAAAGTGTGACAGACGGACGGACGGACGGACATGAGTAACAACAATATACCCGAACTTTCTTTAGAAAGTGCGGGTATAAAAAAGAGAAAAAAAAATGGATAGCATAGTGATTTTAAACAAGTACATTGTTATTATAAGCATGTACAAATACAATTTTAACCATTAGAAAACAGAGGGGAAAAAACACCCCATCTCTTTTCAATAAGGTTTATTTCAATGTTCTGGTCAGTTTGATCATTTATCCATTATACTAGATTATTCCACAGTATATCAACATATAAACATTCCCAAAACAAGTGGGTGATTGATTCAGGATGCATACCACAAAAAGTACAGAGATCAGAATTTACAATTCCTATTTTTTTTAAATAAACATTGGTACTCAAAATTCTATGAACAATTCGATATTGAAACCATCTAAGTTGTACATCTTCAGTGATACTAAAAATAATCTTATTATGAGTTTTCCACCACATTTGGTTTACATTCAAATCTAAAGCA
>NW_026922547.1:0-19820 GCF_032062105.1 Saccostrea cuccullata
TTCTCCTGGCAGATATCAAAACCAATTTAAAAACTTATAAAACAGAAATCCTCAGCCTTCAATTAAAAGTTTTGACAAAAGCCCAGAGACTAAAAGATCTCATTGTTACTGAGATGTTTGCAGTTAATGTCAGATACAAAAGTCTTTTGATTCATAAATTAAAGAAAGAGAAGAGAAGAATGAACAGACACCTTGCCAGCATAGAAAACTATGAACACAGATATGAAAATTCAACGAATAGAGCATGAAAATTCCTCTATTTTCCTAAAAACATGAATGTCTCAAAGATAAAAGAAACTGGTAATTTAAAACCAGTAGCTTTGCTCCCCTGAGTGATAAAACGAACCTCAAAGATGTGATTGAGTTTTTGAGCGAAATTGAAATCGCATAGAGACAAGTAAGAATAGTAAGAGATGACGATCTGGTTGAACTGACGCCTACACCTGTGTTATACAAAACTGTTGAACTGAAAGTATCTTATCATGTAACAAACATTTCTTGTCTTAATGCAGACCATTTTTGGATCAGTATTAGACACGATTATTCTACTGTGTTAATCTTGGAAACACAGAAGGGGACACCCTGCATTAGCTGACAATTGAATCTCATTATATGCCGAATACTTTTAATGGAGCACACACGGTGAACAATAATGGGGAATTAATATACATCGTTCGTCATAATAAAATTTGCAAACTGTCTACAGATAATAGAACAACGTCTACACTGATAAAAAGAATGGATTCCTGGGAGCCACTATGTGTCTATTCCTCCCCTGTCAATGGAGATCTACTGGTCGGTATGTTTAGTGATGTTCATGCAAAGTAAACCGTTACAATAACACAGGGCAATTCATACAGACTATACAGCATGATAAAACAGGTCAGAAACTGTGCAATTACCCTAGATACATTACAGAGAACAACAATGGAGATGTCATTGTGTCTGCACACGGGCTGTGTAGTGGTGACAGATGGTCGAGGAAGACACCGTTTCACCTACACAGGACCACCATCAGGACCAGGACTTTCACCATGGGGAATCTGTACAAACACACTGTCACACATCCTGGTATGTGATAGGTACATCAAACCAGTACAGATAATTGATAAGGATGGTAATTTTCTGTCAAATATTCTGACACAAGAGCAAGGAAAATTTAGACCGAACATCCTAAGTCATGACAACAAAACTCATCTCCTCTGGGTTTGTTCATCTGTGCTATGGTCTGGGTTTGACAAAACAGTGTGTGTATATAGATACTTAAAAAGAAAGATCTTTGAGACAGGTAAATGTAGTTTTTTTTATCTATATATATATAGTAGTATGTACACATCCTAGACTTCAATTATCTCTCAGGAAATTGTAACTAGAGGATTTTTAATCTTTTTTGTGTCAATCTGAATAAACTTTGAGGCATTCAACAATAATACATGTTGATCTTAACTGCAATTAAATTCCATTTCAGAAAAGAGGAATGGTTAAATTACAGATGTTGAAGTAGCAGTCTAGTTTCCTATGAATAAATTCCAGGGAAATGTATGTGAATGTACGCAGCATTGTTAAGGCTTGAATAAGGGGGCGGGGCCTAATTTATACGGGAAAAGTTTACTGTGACGTCACACAACAATTTGACTTTTATGTATTTCTCATTATACCTGAAAATGAAATAGTTTGCAACTTTTAACTGTAATAACATAATAAACAACTATAAAAATTATTAATGCATGTAAAAATCTTGCTAGTTAAATCCCATGTAGCTGGTTATAGACAAAGCACTGATCGCGATATACTTGTAAACATGACGTCATTTTGGTAAAAATGACGTACTTCATGTGCTGTGAGAGGCAGATTGAGGAATGAAAATGCGTTTTAATCTGAAACGGAATATTATTTATCAGGTTTTAAGTGGTCGATTAATACCAGTGTATATCCTTTGTTTAGTGCGCTTATTCATTAACTATCAAGAGAATGTAATTTTATTAATTATGTCGTGTTTTTATGTGCAGGTTACGTATATTTTACAATGATATGCCTCATAAAATCGTACTTTCGCTAGGGCATACACTTAATAGATCATAACCATTTTTTAAATATAGATAAAGGATGTTTTTCTTAACTTGAAAAGTGCTGCTGCTTTCTTTAAATCGAGGGCGTGATTTTATAAGTACACAGAATATTTGGTAAAAGTAAAACATATTTCGACACTGGCTTATTTACCTGAAATTTTAACTATTAAAACGAGAATTCTATTCAAAGCAGCAGCACTTTTCAGAAACTACAAAGTATGCAGAAACAATTAATAGCTTGAATTTTTAACTTCAACTAGGGTATGCCCTTGCGATATTGAAAGAACAAGGTATGGTTTCAATACAAAGTTTGCCCTGTGATTTTCTAAAAAATGAAACTGGTGTAAAAGTTGAAAATTCATGCTTTTTAAATAATTGAATTTCAATGCAGAAAAATCATACAAGTAATTTTTCTCAAATGTGTTTTTAAATGCTAATTGTGACGTCATAAGCATGAGCATTTTTCCCGTATTTTCGTCAAATGTTGCAGAAGACACCAATTTTCAATGGAATTTTCTTTCAGATAACATTGTCCACAGGCATCGCCCACAAAGATCTTGTGAAATGTGATTTGTTATTAAATTTTGCACAAAATATCACAGAATAAACGTGGGCGACGGCTGTTGACACTGTTTTCTAAAGGAAAATCACCCTTGAATTGGGCCATTTTGAGGCTTTTTCTTTTGAAAATAGAGAAATGCTTCATATTAATGACGTCATATTTTCAGAAGGGTAATCCTTCATGCCATATTCTTTCCTGATTTATCACAGTCATATATTTAACTAATATATAAGCCAGTTTAAAAACTTTTTGATGTCATTACATTTTTAGGGCGCAATAAAGCTAAAACCATACCTTCTTCTTTGTTCATGACCTACATTCAGTACACGAACTATGCATTCATCACGTGACTGTCCATGGATGGGACCAAACTTCAGTACAGAGTGGGTAATACTATGCTATTTCCATAAGTATTTAAGTTCTGTGATAATAAAACAGCTTAATTAAAATAAGTTTAGTTTTAAAAAGGTCCCCCTTTTTTGCACGTCTATTTTCCATTGATTTCTCATAGTAGGCCTTAACAGTGCTGCGTATGAAAAATGCATGAAAAACTTCGCAGAGCTACTCCATTTCGCATTCCGACCATGGACTCTAAAAATGAAAACATTAGTTCAGGCCTCATGATCAAAAACTGAGAAAAAACGTATGTCAATATTTTGATTCTTATTTTTTTAAGTTTTATTCAATATTATATATTATAGCTTTTTGATGATGACAATCCCTCTATATATAGACCTCATAGTTCTATATATCGAGGGATTGTACCGAATCAAGAGGATCTAATTGTTTCATTATTTTTTACAAGTTAATAATAAATGTCTTAAAATCCCTCTTTCTAATTCTCAGTACCTTGTCATATTAGCCAGGCATTGTTATGTCATTTGCATTATGACGTCACAGTAATAAATACCAGCTGCAGTGTCTGTTTTTAGAAACATCCAGTCTATAAAGAATATTGTGACGTCAGCACTATTGTTGCTTCACAGAAGAACGTTTCAAATTTTAAAAACAGCAGGTTTATAAATTTTTAGAATAGAAACATCCAGTCTGTAACACTTTTTATACTTGATCATGTGATCCAGTTTGAGCCAATCAGATAGTTGGAACAATATAGAAAAATAATAAATGTTCTTAAAATTTTGAGGTTGCTTATAATATTCAAATTCCAACAAATTATGTAAATTTAATATAATTATCGATTTACTTTCAAAAGTTATATTGATTTTAAATGTTGACTTAAGTCTTGTCTCAGTTTTTGGTCATGGGGCATGATAATCTCTTTGAAGTTTCAAACCCTGTCTTGACAAGTTAAAAATCAATGTGAAATATTGAGATATTGATTTAATTTTGTCCGATATTGTAAATGAATACAAACCACAATGTTCAGATGAAACAAAGAGGTTAACAGAGTAAAAGATTGCAGTGGCAATGTTGACACCTTCTTTCACGCTTTTGGAATGATACAGCAAACTATATAAAATCATTTACATGTATATGGATTCATATATATATTTCATTTCCTTTTTGTTAGATTGCTCAAGTTGAATTAGATTCAGTGTATTAAACACTCATTTTGATACGACCTGATCACACGGATAAGGAAAACAAATCAGACAGCTATTTATAGATTAGTACATCAGTTTACACGCAAAAAATTGCCTTTCCATGAAAAACAAGTCAAAATTAAAATATTTAAAACGAAATACCCACATATCACAATTTTTTGATAAGGAGATGAAGTTCTAATTTTTTTTAGCATTTACTTTAAAAAAGCGTGAGATGTCTTTAAGTTATATTCATTTATAGAATGAGTTCCAAGGACCCAAGAATCAAACTGTTTGAGTGAGATCCCTTGTGGGATAAGTCGAGTCACGCACATTTTTGTCACAATTGTTTTGTCAGATCTTTGAGATTTTTTTTTTGTAAATTCTTAGGAGTGTTAAACACGTTGGTGGTTATCAAGCTGAATCTTTCAGCACTTATTTCAAGGTGTAATGTTATTGTTCTCTATAAACCTTGTCAACAAAGCATACAAAGTATTACTTTTAATTTATTTCAGCAGCCATGATCTTTTGAGAAATCAATTCTTCATGCACTCTCAACATCTTTTACATATTATGATACATCATACATGTACTGTGTAAGATAACGTTTTGCTGTGTATACGAGGGTTGTCCGTAAAGTTCGTGGACAAGCTAAAAATTTAATATAAGTTGTGTCATTGATATTTATTATAGGCATCTTTCTAATCCTTTACAAAATGTGAATTGAAAAATGTAAAAATTTATTCAATTTCAAATGTTTAATTACAATTATGGGCTCATAATTAGACTTGGAATGGAGACCCGGAGCACTGCAAAATTTCAATTAAAGAAATATTCATCACTTTATAAATTTCATCTGTATTTTATAAAATTCTGGGGAAATCTGAAAGAATTTTATATAATGAGGTTGACAGAAGCTATCACGTCAAATCTGCAAAATTTGAACGTTCAAATTTTCAAAACGGCGAAGCAATCAAAGATAAAACATACTAAGACAGGATCGGAATCGTTCAAAAAAAGAGACGTTTTCGGAATAGGTGGATCAGTGAACGGTAATAATATTCTGCGTAGACATCGGAAAAACACCTACAGAGACCAATACATTCTGTAAACAATAGGGAATCATAGTAAAAGAAGTCGTTTACTAGTATTTAAGTGGCATATAATATTTTCGGACCGAATGAACAGTTTACAGAATGACATGCGTGAAGGAAAACTCATTCCGAGATTGCAGTGCTGTAAAAAATGAATTTCGTAACGTGATCATGACTTTGCCGTATTTCCGTAAATAAAATCATCTTTAAACAGACAGTGGTTGGATGATTGCAGAATATATGAGACAGGCATTGTTAAATATTATTTTACGAATAAAACCTGAACATTTTGTGCGTATTTTTATGACTTGTCAAAACAACATAAGCAATTACTGAGTTCAACGCTGACATTGTTGAGAAAAGATACATGTACTCGTATTAAGCTTTTGACGTCGGGTAACATCAAGAATTTTCGTTTTAGTGCTCCGGGTATGAGTATATGTCTTTTTTGTATCTGATAAAATATAACTATTTGTGCTTTGTTTTTGTTGAAAACTTTCATATTTTAATAAAATGAAACATGAATTTAATGAAAATGATAGTTTCATATATTTTGTCAATGTTTGTCAGTAATTATCAATGTTGTCCACGAACTTTACGGACAGCCCTCTTATATAAATATTATTAAAGTTTCAAGTCTAATATTGTTAGTTTTTAATATGCAAAAAGAAAGACAACTCTGGACTCTTTTCTTGAGAAAATGCAATTAAAACAGATACATAGGTAATGATGAAACATATGGTGATGATGAATGTATTTAAGATCAAAAGCCCGTGAAATGATACAAAACAGAAGGAAGGCAAACACTGTCCTCTAAAATATCAAAGGGACCAGTCACCCCTACCGTGTGCTCCTTGTCATGATCGAAGAAAAAAGCATGACATGTTATCATTTTAGTAAAGAATGACGTATTGTGTCTGGCAGATCAAGTATATCTTTTACAGTGAAAAATGCATTTCTTTATTAAACAGAATATTATTTCCAAATTTTATATAGGATATCAATAACAACATGAATGTTAAACTGTTGATTAGGACGATTATTCAATGATTAGCGAGAGATTGATTTTAACCGTGTTTATTTGTACAGGTTTGGCATGTTGAACATCGAGGCGGCTTTTTTAAATAGCCTTTTTGAAAGCATATACGAGGGGTATTAGAAAAGTTCGCGGACACATTAAATTACAGAAAATCTATTGTGTACTGTGAAGTATGACCTAATACTGAATGAATTCCTATATTTTTTTTATTGGTATGTAAAAAATCAGGTCCATATAATAAAATCTTAAAATTTTACAACTATTTTTACTGTGGGGTTATGGGATTCACAGAGCAATCACTTGACGTAAGCGACGTGACAACCAGATTTCAACCCTTTAAGCTTTGCCGCAGTTCTATAAATTTTTCATTTCTTCAGATTTTTCTTATTTTTTTTCTACTTTAAAATTGAATATCTATATCAAGACATATTACTTTTCTACTATGTCTTTTGAACTGTTTCGGATATTATTGAGATCTTAGAAAATAAAAAAAAGTCTATGCAGTCAAACGATCAGGCATGGAAACTATGCAAAACCATATAAGCGCAATGCAACGTCCATGCGATAAAAGGGCATTGAAGTATCGATGGAGTTAATAATTCAAAATGTTACTCTTTCCATTCTTATGAAGCTACAACCATTTGAAAACTTGTTCTTTGTATGTGTAGTATATTCCCGGCAACATCTTGAACATTTAATTGTCTTTTTAGATATTTTCCTGTCTGCACCCATAATTTTTACGTAGTGCAGTGCTACATGACGCTAAATTACGTTCCGATTTTTGGCTGTGTTTTTACGCTTTTATCATTTATAAACGACTATATAACAGTCATATACCCTCCAATTTAGTTCAAAATTTCTCCTCGTTACGTTTCCTGCGGGCGTTTGCGGCAGGTAAAATATCATAAATCTCTTGGCACCACAATTGTGCAATTTTTAATTTTAATTAAGAGTCTTTGTGATGTTAACGTACCAAAATGTAGCATTTACCGTGAAGCAAGATTTATCAAAATCAAAATGCCGTATATTTTTCAATAAATACCAGAGAGCACCAAATTCTTGTATATTTATTGGAAAACAGCTCAAGATTATATCTGTAAAATTTGACCGGTTTCGTGGAAATAGAGCGCTCACAATAGAACTTGTCCGTGAACTTTTCTAACACCCCTCGTATTTTATGGAATTTTCATCATACTTATATGTCAGTATATAATGTTACAAAGGTTTAAGCTAGTGTATTTAATGTACATGTAATTACAGCAAAACTCGTTTAGTACGAACACGGATATAGCGAATTTACGGATATAGCGAAGTTTTTTTGGATCCCCACTTATAAAAATTTAATGAATTTATACGGTTATAACGAATTACGGATATAGCGAAGTAAATTCATAGGTCCCCATGAGTTCGTTATAACCGAGTTTTACTGTATACACAAGTAATGAAAGATGGTGCATTATCCGATACAATATAGTAAATACGAAATACGAAAAAATTGGCAGTAAACGATGAAAGTTTTATGTGTATCCACGCAACCGAAAGGGGGGGGGGGGTAAATGTCAACGTGATCTGAAAACATTTCTCCAAAGTTTATTCGTCCGTCTTTCCTGTCCAAAATTTATCTTATAACACGAATTATGCAAATTTTTTTGTCATTTTTCAGTGTTGATAAAGACCGTCAAGATGAGTCAGAACGCATCAATTCAATTTATAGGTATTATTTAATACATGGACAGGCCCTGCTTCCTTTATCTTCACAAAATTATTAGTTTTGTCTGGGTGGTGGTAAACTTTTAGACTGATTCAGCTTAAAGGTCAGTTTATAAGGATCTTGTTTTTGCGAAAAAAAGTTTTCTTTTTTAAATTCAACAAGAAAATAATTAATTGATTCTGTATATAATTTAATTTAACGTTAAAAAATGATAATGAAAAGCATTTTCTTTTATCAAAGGTGTGGAAAGATATAAAATTTATCCTCATTAATCACCTGCACCGGGCTATTTTCATGACATATTTTAATTTCTACTATTTATCTACGGGTATAAAATAGGTTAAATGTCAAACGTTTATTTTTCATTTATACTGTGACCACGCTCTTGAACAAGTGTAATGAAGCAAATTTATCAAAAAATATTTGGATATAAAAGAGTTTAAAATAAAAAAAAATTCATAGTAGCTTTCTGACACGGAATAGCAATTAGCATTTATTTTTTCAAATGTCACTGATTAACTAAACTGAGACATTCTGTATAATATTAATTCACATGTTTGTTTATTCATATACATACACTTTATTCGGTAAATTCTATTAAATATTAAAAAAAAAAAAAAAAGCATGTTAACTTCGCTACCTACACAATGTAACAATTTATTATGATTTTTGGAAATAAACAATATAAAATATAATTTTTCTTAACTTAAAGTATTAAATTAAATTTAATTTCAGATTCCTTCCACAGATTTCTGCATTGGGCACTTTCCTTACCCGTATTTGTATGTTTATGAATATATTTTACACCATAAAACTTTTGAAAAAAAAACAAAAAAAAAACAAGAGGCCCATGGGCCACATCGCTCAACTGAATACATCGGCTAAGAAAAAGCACAAATCAGATTAGAATTGAAAAGTTCACTCAGGGGGTTGGGGGGGGTGAATTTGAATACCACTTGAGAATGCCTAAATATCAATTCTGCGTATAGCTTCTTGAGAAAGTTCTTGAGAAAAGATTTTGATTGATGTTTTTAACATTTTGTTTGTTTATACTACTTTGTAATAATTCGAAGTTGACTTCCCATTGTTTCCCTCCGTACTCCAAAGGGTACTCATGCTACAAATTGAAACCTTCAATACATGAGAATGCCCCTTTAACAAATTTTCCTAGTCTGACCTCAAAATAACTATACCTTTTTTACATGCATAGGCAATCTCTATTGTACAAAAAAGGCTTTGCATAATACTTAAGTATATTTTTTCTTCATTTCTATTTGTTAAAAGTGACATATTGGTCCAATGGGCTGGGTGTAAGGATAATTATTGTTGCATTAAATGTTTCTTATTAGGTCTTTCCAACTTTCTGTGGAAAGACCTCTTGAAATGCTTATGTTTCCTATTATTTGATTTCTCACCCTATCTTTTGAAACCGTAAGACTTTTCGAAAATTTTTTAGTTCATAATACAAGATATTTAAAGTTAATCGGAAAAAAGACACCCTATGTTTAAATTGTGACCCCTTACGCAGTTATTGTCCTTCTACCGTTAAGCTTGTTATCGCCACTCTCCAGAAACCGTGTCTTCAACTAGTTTAGAAGACTTTTCAATCTATTTACTGCAAAAGTTTTCTTTGACCCCTCAATGAGTTACGGCCCATAAAAGTCTATAAATTAAAAAAAAAAATAAAAATTTTCAAAACAAGAAGTAGTAGAGACATGAAACTAACTGCATAAGATTCAGTGACCTTCTAATTAATTTCTAGGTCAAAGGTCAAGGTCATTCCAAATATCAGGTTTTAAATTTCTTTTAATAGCTCTTAGGTCCTTAGACATATACTTTCTATTTTTTGTCGATTTTTTGTTTTCATTTTTTGTCTTTAATATGTACTTTTAAAACTCTTTCAAATACTTCATTCTTGTTCCCTAAGATCAACCCTTTTAAAAGTTATTGCCCCTTGTGCTAAAAACCATGTTATTCTACTCCTGTGAAACCGTAAACCGTAGAGACATGAAACCTTTACTTATGTCTTCAGGGTTCTTTGGAACAACTTCAGTCTATTCAGTACGAAAAGATCTGATGACACATTATATGAGTTTTCGCCCTTTAACTACTTTGCACTTACTATTTAGCCTAATAACTTGAAAAGTGTAAGAATTAAAGGCTTGTGGTCAATTGCCATGTGACCCTTGACCTCTGACCTTTTAACATTTTTACAAGGACAAAGGTCAATGTCATTTCGAAGAATTAAAAAAAATATCTTTCAAGCCTTTTTCTGGTTTCTTTTCAATGAAATTTTATTTTAAAGAGTTAAATATATATATATACAAAAAGAATTCTTAAAAAGGTCGTAGGACCTCTAATTGTTCGAGAAAAATTGGTCAACGACTTGTACTGTAACATACATGTCTCTATAATTAACGATTTACTTAATATTTACTTACTTATACATGTATATCGTGTTAGATATATATATATATATATATATATATATATATATATATATATATATATATATATATATATATATATATATATATATATATATATATATATATATATGCGTGTCCAGTTTGATATGTACATGTATTTCTATATATATATACGACTTTATTTCGCGATTTACTAGGATAAAACTAGTTCGCGGCGATTTATTTTCGCGATCTTGCCTTTTATGATATGCTGTTAGTAGATAGAGAGACTTTAAGGACTGGTTCGCGGCGAGAAATATTCGCGATGACAAGGCTCTCGCGAACTTCGCGAAAATTTCTCGCACGCTAATAAAAGTTGGTTTACAGTATATATATATATATATATATATATATATATATATATATATATATATATATATATATATATATATATATATATATATATATATATATAACAAATTACTAAATTGTTTAAACAAATTAATAATTTGTTATAACAAATTGATAATTTGTTATAACAAATTAAAAAAATATACGACTGCGGCCCTAATACGCTTCCGTAACAAAGTGATATTGGTTACCCCCCCCCTCCTCCTCCTTCAACAAGCATGTTACAGTGTAGTCACACAAAGAAAAGTAAGTGGAAAAAAAAAGAAATTGGATCTCCCCAACAGGTTTTCTAGTTTGGACTACTAGTTTGGACATTTGACAACTTTTTTTTTTTTTTTTTTTAATTTTTTCAGACTTGAATTTCTTTTGTAATTAGCCCCCCCCCCCCCACTTTTTAATTAACTTCCGACACCAATGTAATCAATGCACACTTAATTCAGTAATTTAGTTATATTCTTAGAGTAAAATATTTTTTAAAATATCTAAGATTTCAATGCAGCTTAAAATCGCAATAGTTCGTGTAATATTCATTTATAAAGAATTTTTTTTTATTATTATGTAAGTCCTGAATATTAGTTTACATACTTACACAGTATATACAATTTAGTTCAGAAATTTCTTTATCTATATTTGCTTTTTGCTGACAACACTTCATATATATTATTCTTAAAATGTGTAATATTAGTTTTTGGGAATTGGTGAGAGTTTTAAAGCATCGTGCACGTACGTTTTAATGCTTATTTAGTTATGCACATTAATAACTTATACATTCTAACTTTAAAAAACGGAGTTTTTCAAAATAAAAGGTAGAGTGATTTTTGCCGCATAGTTCATCAAAGAGTTCAAGAAGAAAGCTAGCAATACATAATTATTTTGTTAAGTAGAGGGTGTAAAGAAGGGTGGGTGATCACCCCATTTTGGGATTAGTACAATATATATTTGAAGAATATTGATTTTTTTGTATTTGAGACTCGGCTGTTTTATTCATTTTTGTAATTTTTTTAATCAGAAAATGGTTGCCTTACATACACAACCCTGACTTTCAGCGTTATTTAATTTTTGTAATAAATTAGCCAAAATATAACATAGATCCTCCTCCAAACCGGGGAAACACAGGATAGTTTGTGAAGAATTTTTGAAGCGACCTTTTCATTCAAACGAAACATGGTTTGGTTTTCAACATTGGATAGTTTCCTTTTCCCCTTTTTGTTTGCATGTTTCGTTCCATTTATTTATTTTGTTCATGGTTCTTTGTCACAATATTTCACAGGGTTTTGACAACATATTCCCGCCTCCAAGAAAAACTAGGAACCCATCTCTCTCTCTCTCTCTCTCTCTCTCTCTCTCTCTCTCTCTCTGTGTGTGTTTCTTTGAAGAGGAAAGCGTTTTTTAGTTGTTTTAGATCAAAAGAAGTTGCAGGGATGGCATTTTTTAATCGCTGATATCAAAGATGGTGAGAAGTGTAGCTTCTAGTCCATCCCAGAGTATAACTCTAGTTCTCATTCTCAAGGTTAATTTTTAGGCCAAGGCGGGCTACTGACAGGTAAGTTTGTTACAGGGATTTCACCAACCTTGTTTAAAGTCAGCATTACTTACATACTATGGTTGATATATTGATATTTTTCAAAAATATAACCTATAATTGGATTCATTTGGCCGATCTGTTTTATTCTAATTTTAGGCTATTAATTCTTTATACTTAATTTGACTAGATGCCCATTGGGATGTTCTGCCCACCTGATCAATATACTAGTAAATAGGGTTCATTTTCTCAACATCAGGTTTCCAGGATTTTTGTTTTATGCCCTATTCATAGTTTTGTAGTTTTTCATGGGTGCTATGGATTATAGAAAGTATTGTCAAAAAAAAAGTTGTCATGTTTACAAATAATCAAAATAGTGCACTGATTAAAATGAACATAGACTAGTATACTCGAAATAATAGGTTTATTTCTATTATTCTTGAAAAGGGAAAAATTGAAACCGAAATATAAATGTACAGATACTGATAAACTCCATAAAACCAGTTCCAAGTTCAAACAATGTTCAAATTTCAGGTGGGGTCAATATTCAACAGGGCCACTTTTCAACTTGTTGAGGTCATAGGAGAAACATGTAAGAAAAACAAATATCAAGCTGTTGAAAAATAAACATTGTACAGTGGATTTTACTTTGTTTGCTTTAGATATATATCTTCACAGTAAGTACATCAATTGAAAAAGAATGCACAACACATCTTCAAAAAAAAAATTGATATTGAAATTTGGTAAGATTAGTATTTCATGCAATTTTGATAAAGTCCACAATTCTACTTGATATATACATAATTATATTTTATTTCCTCACATCTGGAGCCATTTGATCAGAGTGACAGTAGAACTATCTTCCCTTCCCGACCATTAATGTGTCCTCTTCATCTAAACAGTTAAACAGAGCACAAGGTTTTTTTTCGGAAATTGATCTGGTATGAAAAGGAGTGTCAGGAAATTACCATTTATTTCCCAGCAGTAGTTGCTGTTACAGTAAAACCTTCTTAACATTGGTACATGTAGCTATTACACAAGATATGTCCCAGTTTTTCTGCACAGACTCCATTAGGATTGAATTCAGACTGAGACTGGTGTCCTAGGTAAGAGAACCGCTGCTGTCCGGATCTGTTCGCCACCACCATATGATGGGCAGTATAGTCTGCTCCTGTTTTATATTGTTTTATGGACTTCTGATAGCTATCTCCATATTTGTCATGAGAGATGTCACTCTGTGTTGAAGGTTACTCTTGTAAATGTTGAATCCTTCCTCAACCCACTGGATCGCCTTCAGTTTCTTTTCTTACTTATTGATCTTGAATTCTTTATTTTTATGCATCTCCACAAGTACATGTATGACTCAATTAATATGGAAGGAGTAAATGGTCCCTGATCCTCACTCCTTCGATGGGATTATTCTATTGGTGGTCAATTTACTAGTTACCTGGCAAAGTTTTTTTTCCCTTTTTTTCTAGTTTCTTTTCCACATTTCCCATCCTTGACAAATAGGATAAAGTCTCCTCACTTGTTACTGGCTTGGATATTTACCGCAGTCAAAAGAGATAAATGGTATGCCAGTGCATAGATATCAACTTTTTTTCTGGATTCACATGTAATATAATGGAGCTTGAATATAGAGTGACTTTGTTCTGTTGTTTTCTTCTTTCTTCCTACTCATAATTGGAAACATATGACATACATTTATTGCTTCTTCTTGTCGACAGAAATTCAGATTTTCACTTCCCATTTAATTTCCAAAACTGTTTTTTTTCTATATTCCTTTTATTAGCTCACCTGAGCCGAAAGCTCAAGTGAGCTTTTCTGATCTCATTTTGTCTTGGTTTTGTCTGACTAGCTGTCTGTCTGTCTGTCTGTCTGTCTGTCTGTCTGTCTGTCTGTCCGTCCGTCTGT
Organism: Saccostrea cuccullata; assembly: GCF_032062105.1. NCBI lineage: Eukaryota > Metazoa > Mollusca > Bivalvia > Ostreida > Ostreidae > Saccostrea > Saccostrea cuccullata. Next base: position 14,275 of record NW_026922547.1, read on the forward strand.
CTGTCCGTCTGTAAACTTGTCACATTTTCAACTTCTTCTCAAGAACCACTGGGCCAGTTTTAACCAAACTTTATACAAAGCATCCTTATATAAAGGGAAATTTAAATTGTGGAAATGAAGGGCCAAGTCCCCTCACAAGGGGAGATAATCAAGAAAAGACAAAAATAGGTGGGGTCATTAAAAAAATATTCTTCTCAAGAACCACTGGGCCAGAAAAACTGAAAATTGTGTGGAAGCATCTTGGGGTAGTGTATATTCTTAATTGTAAAAAATCATGACCCCCGGGGATAGGGCGGGGCCACAATGGAGAATCAAACTTTTACATAGAAATTTATAGGAAAAATCTTTTAAAATCTTCTTCTCAAGAACCACTGGGCCAGAAAAGCTGAAACTTATGTGGAAGCATTCTTAAGTAGTGCAGATTCTAAATTGTAAAAATCATGACCCCCGGGGATAGGGCGGGGCCACAATGGGGAATCAAAGTTTTACAGAGAAATATATAGGAAAAATCTTTAAAAATCTTCTTCTCAAGAACCACTTGGCCAGAGAAGCTGAAACTTATGTGGAAGCATCCTGGGGTAGTGTAGATTTTAAATTGTTAAAGCCATGACCCACGGGGATAGTCCGGGGTCACAATGGGGAATCAAATTTTTACATAGAAATATATAGGAAAAATCTTCTTCTCAAGAACCACTGGGCCAGAAAAGCAGAAACTGATGTGGATGCATCCTGGGGTAGTGTAGATTTTAAATTGTTAAAGTCATGACCCCCGGGGATAGGGTGGAGCCACAATGGGGAATCAAAGTTTTACTATGTTGAATCAAAGCATCGTACGGTCTTGTAGATTTCAAATTGTTTAAAGTATGATCATTTGGGTAGGGTGGGGTCAAAATATGTATAACAAGGGGGAAATTTGGTAAAGAACGGAATGTTCAAATCTTCTCAGGTGAGTGATGAGGCCATATGGGCCTCTTGTTATTGGTAATGTTGAATGAGCTGTTATAGATTCTTGAATGATTTCCAGTCCTGGTCAAGACAGATACTATTGAATTTTTAAAAAAAAGACTGTATGGTTTCATTAATGCAGTGTCCACATTTTTATCAGTTTTTTTCAGTTTTAATTAAAACAGAGGCTTCTGATTCCAACTTTCATTCTTCTGCTTAATTTAAAATTGATTCTGTCTATGCAGCAAGCTCAATGACCTCATCAGAAAGGAAGATATCTACAACTTCTACTACGTTCATCTCTGCAGCTCTTTACATTATTGATAATCTCCACAGATGAAATATTTCGATATCTGTACTCGTTCCTTCTGTGAATTAACTTTTTTGCCATGAATCGTTGTCAGTATATCTTAGCACTGTTCGATTTTATATTGGAAACAACCTGCAAATCAGACCTCTGGTGATTTCTGTAATATAAAGCAGAACATTTGAACAAATAGGATCCCCGCAAAGGTCGCAGTATATTCAAGGTATCTGCTTTTTTTCTGCCTGCAAAAACAAATTTATGCCGTCTATTTTTGTCGTATTTGAGATTGACATATCTGTGCTGTTCACACAAACTCTGTTGTCAGTCATAGCAGTGGAATTTTGAGCTCTCGCCGCAAATGACATGCACACCCTTTGTATTGCTGAGCCGTCTATTTTTGTCGTCTTTGAGATTGACATATCTTTGCTGCACACACAAACTCTGTTGTCAGTCATAGCAGTGTAATTTTGAGCTCTCGACGCAAATGACATGCACACCCTTTGTATTGCTGAGCGGTCCCCATGGATACTTCTACTCTATCCTTCACAAAAGATTTATTTACACTACAATGTTTCATACAAATTAAGAATTAAAATATTCGAAAGGACTGGTTTAGGAAAGAAATTCAAACAAAGGATCTCTTAATTTCGTAAGCAAGTGATAAAATCATACAATTTTCTCAGAAAGCATTTCGGTGAAAATTTTTTATTTTTGTGAAAAAAAATCGGGTTCAATTCAAAATTTTGCAAAGACAATCGGAAACATTGTTTTGGTTTAGATGAAATCTTATCAACAACTCTCTTTAACTAGTGTATAGACGTGTGTCATATAAATGAAACATTATAATCATAAATAATCATTTTGTTTAATCCTACTAATTTAAAAGCACAGGTAATGTTTGATGTTTCATTTTCACTTAATACATCATGATTTCTTTTTTGAAAGTGCTTTGACAGTAACTTTTGTGTAATTTGGCATGCATTTTTGTCGTCTGCATATTGCAGTGGTAGAGCGTCGGCAATAGAATCACAGAAAGTTGAGCCATGCATCGCGCGTTCGAACCGCTTCTTGGGGCAAGATAAGAGGTCTTTCGATAAGACTGAACAAACTAAGGCCCCGTGTTGCAGAAAATGCTGGCACGGATAAAATCCATCACTGCTTGATGGCCTGAGTTCCGAGTATATTTCAACATAAATCACCAACAAACAATTTGCAACTGAATAATTTAGAAAATATTTTCTACATGCATGTTTATTTCATAGAAAATTGAATTTGAAAACTGTTTATTTTTTTTTTTTTTATTTAAAAAAAAAAAGGAAATCAATCAAAAGGGAAAATATGAAAGGCATCTTGATGGTCCGGATGCAATATTCCGGGTATTTCAAATTAGGGCAAATCTACTGGACAGAATTTACTACGCCTGATTTATTTGGGTGTTTAACGAGGTTACATCCTGAAATTTAAAATTTAATTTTTTATCAAGTATATTTCTATTTTCTACACCCATAGCTTAATTAAAAACCAAAGTAAAAAGATGTGTTTGATATGCTTGTTTTAGCTTTACACTACAATTAATATTATCTTTCTGCACAGAAATGTATATGATAAGTATCTTAATCAAAAGACACGCCTTCGATGTTTGTCCTCCAATATTTGTATAGAAAATAAATAATGAGAGAAAAAAGAATATCAGTATTTAAAAAAAACCCTTAAAATTGTGACTAAAAACTTTCAAATTGCTTTGCATGATAAAAACGGGAGGTAACTTTTGCTAAGTTTAGGTCATTTGCAAACTATCTATAATTGATTGTTCTGCACTCATAAAATTCGACTTTCCTTGCATTGAAAATTTAGCAAGCAAGAAAATCATTTTGCTCTTAAACGATTCCTGAATTTCAACTCATTGATCAAAGCTATCTCATGAAATATATGGAGATAACAAACAGTATCCAAGCTCAAAGACCATTAATATTAACAATACAATTGCAAATTAGGAGCAGAGCAAACTCGGCCCTCTAAAACATCAGAAGTGGGTTCAGGTGCCACTGATGAGTGAGGATATCCCACCGACTGGTCGCCGTGTGCTCCTTGTTATAACTGGAAAATAAGAAAAATCCGTCAACAATTCAGTACGTAAATAATGGCCTAACAACAAATACAGTAAAACTCGTTTAGTACGAACACGGATATAGCGAATTCACGGATATAGCGAAGTTTTTCTGGGTCCCCAACGAAATTCTTAACAAATCTTTGGAAAATTTTACGGTTATGACGAACTCTGATATAACGAATTTACGGATATAGCAAACTGATTTTCAGTCCCGCTGAGGTTAAATATCATGAAATTTACATCTTTTATAACGAACTTTCAAGGATCTCAAAATTTGATAAATTGAACTGACTTTATTTTATTTTAGAATGTATATAAAAGTTCAATTCGAAAAAAAACCTTCGTTATCGAAGGTTTTTTTCCTAATATTTGCTTCCCTAACATATTTGGTAGTAAAACTTGAAGGAAATCATGCATATAGCCTGTTCCCTATATAAGGTTACGTAGATTCGTTATACGGATATAACGAATAACTGATATAGCGAATTAAATTCACAGGTCCCCAGGACTTCGCTATAACCGAGTTTTACTGTATTGTTTGTGTACTTCAAATAGCGGGCTTCATATTTTAGCGGCTTAAATAAATAATAAATAATAAATAACATATACAGTACGAACATCTGTAACGCTAATTCAGGATTACGCCAACATGCAATCCCTTTTCCATTGCTCGCGCTAAATTTTGAATACTCCATATTATGTACAAGTACAGCATGAAAACTTCAGTCAGTATCTAACTCAATGTTAATTTGTATTTTTGGCAAGGACGGTACCAATTTTTTATGCCCATTATATTTTTTTTGTATTGAAATCCACCTGCTCCTTTGTCTATAAAACAAACATCGGAAGCCGTAAATGTTACATATTTTAGTGAATATTTCTTTGGGATTCTTAACGAGTTTTACAGCAGCTTGAATGAAGCGTTAAATTCCACTCTAGTTTACTGATTCTTTACATTTTCCAGCTTTTTACAATAAAACTATATGATGAAAAGTGTTCACATAAATTGTTATAAATTCATTAAAAATTCAATAATGCGAAAAAGTTAAGCTTTAGGACAGATAAATTCATCTAAAAGTTTGTCATTGAAGTACTGCAACTTAAACATGTTTACTCACAAAAAATTGAGGTACTTTACCAGGCATTTCTGCAAGATACCAGGGGTAGTTTTCCTTATATAATCCTTTGGGGAAGAATTTTTTTCCAATTTCAAATGTTTAAGTGTTTGGATTTCTTAAAAAGGTTTAGAAACTGGTTTAGATATCAGAATCTTACTAAAATTTTAATTATTTTTCAGACATTACGAAGATATACAAAACAGATTTTGAGGAACGTTAATGTCATGTGATATCTGTATTGTATGTCATACAGTTCAGGACATTATTTATTGTACAGACCTCATAATTAAGCAAAGTTGACAACTGGAGTTAAAGCCATCACGTTCCTCGCAACGCTTGGTCGTTAGATTATAATTAACGTCTACTTCGAGTATAATATCAAAGTGTCAGACACTATATTATCCTTTACTTCAAGCTCACCAGGATATATCGCATCGAAATAAGAATGGAAATTTTCATTCTTAATTGACGAAACGTCCTCGATATATCTAAATGTCAAGTTAAAGGCCACAATGTTCAAGTATTTCTCTCTTTTCACATATCAGATTTTGTACAAATTCTGCTTCATGTGAACACAAAAATAGGACAGCTAACAACAAAGCACATGTACAATAGTTACCCATTTTAATTCCAAAAGATTGTTGGAAGAAATTATCTCCAAAAAAAAACACACACAGTTTCTTCAGCATCTCTATACATGTAATGTAAACTTCAGAGTACTTGTGTGTACAGTCAGGATGTTTTTGATCAAAAGTTTTTGTTTTTAAACAAAAGTACGCAGTACAGTTAAGGTTACAAATATAAATATCGGGGATATTTAAGATAAAAATTATATATCTTATAAAGGATGGGCGATTCTTTTTAGGACTTCACTGCTATCAGAAGATGCAATGTGGTTCAAATCTACATGGTTCAAATCTACAAGCTGAGGACATTTAGATTATTTATTTAGACATGTCACGTGATGTCGGTGTCACATGGGTTTAGCAATTATACTTGCAGTTTGAGATCATCTATAAATTTCAATTTTGCAAATTTGCAAAATTTTTCAATTTTGCAATTTTGC
>NW_026922548.1:0-20065 GCF_032062105.1 Saccostrea cuccullata
TTTTTACTCCTCAAGTTTGTTATATCAAAAATTTTTTTGAGAAGTGTATTTTTGATAAGTACTCATAAAGTGTAACTAAAATTGCAAAGAAAATGGGGGGTCAGTGTGCATCCTACTATCTCGGAAATTTTAAGTTGACCTTTTTACACTTAAATTTCCTCTCTTTGGTTAATTACTTTAACCCTTATTATATTTGATTGATGTAAGCAAGGCAATAAATATAATCTTATTTTTTTGTACATGTAAAATAGTTTGAATAATATTAAACATTAAAAAAATCTTGCAAATTAATGCGCGTAAATTATTGTTTGACCTTTTTGCACCAAAAAAATAACATATTTGGGGTATTAAAAGACTTAATAGGCAATAATTTTTTTATATCAAACGTGTTACTCTTAGTTGATCGTCGCAAGTATCGAGTAGTTTAAAATAATAAAAGAAAAAGGTGGGGTCAGTGATGTTAATTTTAAAATATTTGTAAAATTGTTATTTTCAGGCTAAAAATTGAGAAATTTGATTACTTTTTCATATATTTTCATTTTTTGGGAAAAGTTTTTTGGGGGAAGGTGTAAAACTTAGTCTAAAATATAAATTAAAACCTATATTAAATATTTTTAGAAATATCAAAGCAAAAAATATTGTAATAAAAATGTGAGGCTAAATTTTTTTCATTAAATTTTATAAATGTGCAGATTTGCAGAATTTTTGCTAAATTTTCCACCAAAAGAAATAGTCCCTTATAATTCTTTTTCTTTTTTTTTTTGAGCAGTGTTTTCATTGAATTTTAAAAAATTTAAATTGTTAATATAAATATTCAGAAAAATTGAATTTTATAGTAGTTTTGAAGAAAAGCTTCTGAGTGAACTTTTCTAAAAAGCTGAGGAGTGATTCCTTTAACAATATAGTTTTGTGTTCATCTATGAAATTTATAATCCTTTGAAATTTAAGATTTTTGTCAGACTTTTGAGATGTGTCCTCATTTCATGCACATAAATATTTCTTTTCATCATTTGGAAAGAAGGCATTGTTTTTTGTAAAGATTCTGATTTGGCAATTAGTTCCATATACAATATCAAAAATAAACTCCAGCTATATACGACGAAATTTTTTAAATGGCAGCAGTTCTGACTGATTCCTGGGAAGTAAAGTATGAAAATCGTGAAAAAGCTAGAAAAAATATTTTGCCTCCTGCAGTACATAATCAAAGTACAAATTACTTATTATTTCTAATAAAAGCATTTACGTAATCGTCCCCGAATTCCCCACACAAGCATTGTTTTTTACACATAGGAACACGATGTCAAATATCAGAATGGAACCCTTCATATGTACATACATAAAAAAACTAACACTTATTAAGGTAATTCCCCCTTATATGTCATAGGTTTTTGCAAAGACTGCTATTAGTTTAAATTCATACCTAATAAAACAAAATCTTTGGAAAAAAGTTTTAAATAGGTGTAATATGAATATTGTTAAGTAAAAGAATTTTTAAAATGCACATTTTCCTTATTTAATCAATTATTTAATCTTTTTAAAAATGTTGCAAGGGTAATAACTCCTTCTAAAGTCTCTTCATTAGGCATTTGCTTTATTGTAAAATAGTTTACCTGATATTCACAATTCAAAAGTATCTTTTAAGTAGGAAGTATTTATGAACACTAGCATAGAATTTTGCATTATAACCAGTTTTTACATATTATTCATACTTTTTACCAAAAATATGCAATTTTTTTATGTTGACACACACTTCTGTTTATTTATGTTTTGCGTCTTAAATAATATGGTGACCTATATTTTCTTTTGCAATAATTGGAAAGTTTATTAAATGAAAGTAAATGCAGTTTTTGTACTTTGAACCTATAAAATTGTGAGGGTGGAAACACCTTAATAAATCTGTCGTCAAATATGGGGTAACCACACCAACAAGAGGTCCAGGGGACTTAAGAGCTCATCTGAGCATACATGTATCGGCTAGGAAGAAGCACATATCAGATAAAACTGAAAGTTTACTGAGGTTAAGGGGGGGATTTAACACTCCAGGGGATCATGAGTTGAACGTGCTAGAATCTACACTGCCTGAGGATGATTCCATAATAAATATTACTAATCATGGCTTTGAAGTGCTTGAAAAAAAGATTTTAAAAGGTTTCCCTATATATTCCTATGTAAAATTTTGGTAGCAATTTTGGCCCCAACTTAGCCCCGGTGGTCATAATTTGAAGAAAAAAAAACTTGAATCTACACTACCTAAGGATAATTTTACATGAGTTTCATCTTTCCTGTGTCAGTGGTTGTGAAAAGAAGATTTTTAAAGCTATTTCCTATATATTCCTATGTAAAATTTTGATCAGCCATTTGGGCCATTCCTACCCCCGGGGGTTTGTGATTTGAAAAAAAAATGAATTTACAGAACATGAGGATGAATCCACATGAGTTTCATCTTTCCTGGCCCAGTTGATCTTGAGGAGAAGACTTTTGAAGATTTTTCCTTTGTGTTCCTCTGTAAAACTTTGATCGGCCATTTTGGCCCCACCCTACCCCGGGGGTTATGATTTGAACAAAATTGAATCCATACTACCTAGTGTTATTCCTCACGAGCTTCATTTTTCCTGGCCCAGTAGTTCTTGAGAAGAAGATTTTTTTAAAATTTTATTAATTTCTCTCTTATTCATAATAAACTCCCCTTGGAAATATGCGTGGTCATTCAATCAAAAAACCTGAATCCCCTCTACCCAAGGATACTTTTAGCAAATTTGGTTAAAATCCCCCAGTGGTTTTAGAAGAAGATAAAGATGTGAAAAGATTACGACAAAGAAAAAACAAAAACCCAACAACAGACGACGGCCTTGGCTCAGGTGAGCTAAAAAACTCTATTAAAAATGATGCATTTCATTGTCTTGTGTAGGAAGGTGGAAACTTTCCCCCAAAGTTGAAATTTAAAAATCGATACTTCATACTCCTACGGAAAAAGTAATAAATACTATGCATTTCTGTTAATAGAATAAAAATTGTTGTTATTGTGTTATATGTATTGTATTATCATACTTCATCATAAATATTCTAAAAACGCCGTTATCTGATTGGTTCTATGCTATCACGTGATCGGGCTGTAAAACTTCATATTTCCCAGTCGTCAGTACGCTTTCAACATATTCCACCTCTTCGGAACACCTTGTGTATTTTCCTGCAATATAGTTCTCGTTCGTTAATTGAAAATTCTCCAGAGAAGTAGACGTCACAATAGCCTGGTTTTCGTCACAAAACTGATGATAATGTGTTGACCAAAGGGTTTTATAGTAACTTTACGTAAAAAAATGAAAGTGAATTTGAGAGCAGTGCAGAATTTGAAAGTTTATGTTTATTTCAGCATATTCAAATATTTTGCTTGTTTTGGTATAATAAACAATTCACTGCGCGAAGTTAAAACATAAGATTATTCAGCCAAGAAATATCATATTCAATTTGATTTTTCTTGGCTGAATAAGTCTTCATATTTCCCTCACTATCATGCAATAAATGTATATTATTAAGTATTTTTCGTCAAGTTTTGGTGTTAATGCTTTTACAAGTATGAATTTTTTTTTATACAACGGGTTGAAATCCGACTTTTTAATAAATGGCAGCTGCGTTGGTACCGGTGCTGCATTGGACTAAAATTAGTATTTTGATCCTGAATCAGTTCTTCAAAAATGTAAAGGTGCAAATGTTTGATAGACAAGAAAATGTTTTCTGGTCTGAAATGGTTTCCATATAACTCTGGAAAAACGGAAACTAAAATAAAAGACAGGCCTGAGAATTGGTTAAGAGTGCCACCGTTAAACTCCTTGAAAAAAGACAGAAAAAAGTCCCTAGAAATATAGGATTTTTGAAATTATTATTATTTTATGGCTGTACATATATATATTTTGTTAACATAGATTAAGTTTAATCATATCATAGTATTTAAGATATTTTACATTTTTATATATACTAAGGGGAAAAAAAGAAATACAAGGTACATCTAGCATAATATTCCATATTTCTTTGACAGCATGTTCGAAAATCAGTGTTAAGAATGACTCAACCGTAAAATATACAGTGTATGACGTCACGTAACTAATACGCCAAACATAAAACACGTGCAAATTGATGACGACGAGTATGTCAAAATATTTTGTTGTACCATTTGATGAACCAGAGGAAGACACATTGTTTTTCAGGATTTACAAACGATATGGATTTCTTGCAATCTTGGTACAGTTTACCGAAATTCAGTGGGTTCGGGTTTTCGAATTTGCCTAAGTAAGGAAAAATGCAATAACGGGTTACTGAACAGTGTCTTGCAAATTTTTACCCATCGAATGTTCTACCCGTTGTCAGAGAGGACCAATATGGTTTCCAACTAACCGTGACGATGGCGTTAAAGCACAACAGAATCTTTTTAGAGATCCTGTCACCTGTTTAATCCCCACCTTACTACCACATAACCGCTTTTAATACAGCAGACTATCATAGTCATTACATTCATCCGAAAACTAAAAGAATACAAAAATCGCAATATAGTTCTTTGAGCCGGTCAAATTACTTTTGTGTTCCTCTCACTGGCACATGCACGCGTCATTTGAATAATTTTTCCGTGTGGTTAGCTATGCCTAATATAGTCAGGATTTAAAAGATAATCATTCTGATAAATTTCTAGCAGAGGAGAATCACGGCTGTGACAGATGTGCGAGTGAAACATTGAAGATAATGAGAGTTTTCGATTGTCACTTTCAGAGGGTTTCCGTCATATGAGTTTCAATAACTTATGAATTTTAAGACAAAATCAAATGGAATTTCGGTTACACATTCTTTGAAGATGATTTTAAAAGTAAGATAGGACTGCTGAAAAAAAATAAAGAGAAAAATGAATTTAATTCAGCACAAAAGTTTACCCTGTGTTTCTTTTTACTTCCAGTATATATTCGTTTTGAAGAATTTGATTCTGTTAATTAGAAAATTTTCACCCTAAAAAATTGTTCCTTATGACATTTGTCTACATTGGACATTGCAGATTGAGAGAACGATATCACTTCAAAGATGATAACTCGAATTGCTTTTAAACAAATCATATAAAACTTCGTAATTTATCTGCCAAGAAAACGCTTTAACTACACAGAAATTTTTCAAACATACATTAATTTCTTTTTGAGATCAGTCTACGAAGTTTTGGGACAAGCCTTGTATGATGTAGATTTGGCGTCTTTCGGGGAATTAGCCTAATATTTGTAGAATTAACCAATCAGAATAGCATAAATCACCTGATTTAGAAGGAGAAAAGAAATATACAGTTTATCTTTACAAGAAATCACCTACATACCTTCCCCAGCTTTCCCCATTATTCATTTATTGAACAGTTTATGCTTATGATTACATTTGATTTTAATTTTTTGTTGATGTCTATTTAAAAGAAAACCCTCCACAATTAGTTAGTACTTTTCATTTGTTTGGGCCTCAAAGTAAACTTTTTTTCTTGTAATGTATATCCGTTTTATATTTTGTTCTGTTATTTCCAGTATTTTACTATTGACATGTAACAGGGGATATCATTATCAAACTTTATGTTGTTACAATGTATGTAAAAAAATAAATCTATCAACGACTTTTGAACCTCTCTTTATCATATTGTTATTACTCATTGTTGTTTTCAATAAATGTACATTCACACAAATCCTGTGTTGTGATGTTTTATCCAGGAAGAAAACTGAAGGTATATTTTAATTTTTTTTAAATATTTGAAGAGCATGTATTGCGTTAACATTTCAAAGTTTCAAATAAGTAAATCATGATTTATTCAAGAACATCAGATAATTCAAAGGAAAAGAAAATACTTACGTGTTCGGGCATGAGAATTCAGCGAGATAGCATTTTTGTTCAGTATTGATGCTTTGACAAGCGGGATCTAAAACCATAAATAAGGAATTCAAATTTGAATAAATATATCAACGAATAAAATATTTTTGAAAATGCATTTAGGCTTTGATTTAATACTAGTACTATGTCTCTTAATAAAATTGCATCAAAAAAAAAATTAATATCTTACACTGGTATATTGTATTGCTTGGATAATCTTCCTCAGGACAACCTGATGAAAATCCAAGACAATCGACGTAATAAAGGTTTTCTCCGTCAGTTTCCAAACAGTTACCTTAAAAAAGGTAACATAACTATGTGTGTTAAATTCATAAAAACAGGAATAAAAAGTATATTGAATTTGTAAATACCTAGAGGAGCAAAATAGAAGCCTTTAACCAACTTTTCAATCAGATATAACAAAATAGTAAAGCATCTTACAATTAATTTTCACACAAACGTTCCACTTGTTGACACAAGCATAATATTTGGAACCATTCTTAGTTTAATGACAGAATATGTTCGTCAGAGATGACAAGGTCACGCTTCAATTATATTACATTACAACTCAAATTATATGTTCAACTGGACGAAAAAAGGATAAACTCGGGGAAAAAAGTAAACTAGAGCACATTGATTTAGTTTTGAAGGTGTTTCCATCCTCGCAATTTTAATGGTTTAAAGTACAGAAACCGCATTTATTTTCATCTAATGTTTCAAACTATTGCAGGAAATGTATAGGTCACCATATTATTCAAGATGCAGAACATAAATAAACAAAAGTGTATGTCAACTTAAAAAAATCGCACATTTTTTTGTAAGTAGAATTATGAAAAAGATGTCAAACAAACTGGATAAAATGCATAATTCTGATGCTGAATGTTCCTAAAAACTTCCTAATTATAAGATAATTTTATTTGTGAATATCAGGGAAACTTTTTAACATTAGAAGTACAATAAAGAAAATGCCTGTATGAAGAGAGCTTAGAAGGAGTTATCGCCCTTGTCAAGACATTTAAAATATTAAATAGTTGATAAGATAAAGTAAATAATCATTTTTTTTCTTCTAAATTCTTCAACTAAACAAATTTATAATTACACCTATTGTACATCATTCTTTCGAATGATATTGTTCTATTAGATATAAAATTAAACTAATTACAGTTTTTCAAAAATCCTATGACATCATAGGACAATGGAATTGCCTTGACACTTTAACAAACAAATCAAATTAGAATAAAAAAAATCAAGCAAAAAGAATAGATCTAAAGTTAAAATAGCACAAAATATATAACTAGATGCTGTCATGAGACAGTAATACCCGCACTAAGGTGTTTGCCTCTAAATACACGCTCCTACATATTGGGCGGCTTTCCACAGAAATAGTCAAAATAATTCTATAGTTTACATGTATTCATCAAATTGAGTATGAAATTCTCAGACCCAGTGACCTATAACTCAGAACCTCTTATATTTATTTTATACATGCTTAATTCATTATATACCAGTCTGAATTTTATTAATGATGTAAATTCATGCACGGATCTGTCGGAGGGGGGGGGGGGTCAGGCCCCCCCCCCCCCCCCCCCCCCCCCCCCCCCCCCCCCCTGGAATTTACAAGGTTAAAAAATGTATATACTAAAACAAGGAAAAAGTTACAATGGACCCCCCTTGGAAAATGCAGATCCCCCCCCCCCCCCTGGTAAACACGAATATGTGTAAAATAGGTATGAAAAGTTAAACATTTGCGGCAATAGAAGTCACCACTACCCCCACCCCACCCCCCCACGATATAGGTTTTTGACGTTTGGGTGAGATTTACCTTACGTTTTTTTTTTTTGATTATCAATTTCTGGGATAGGATTTTTTTTTTTTTTTTTGACTGAGGTGGACCCCCTCTCCCCGGAAAAAAATTTCTGGATCCGCGTCTGAAATTAGATTTTGATATATGTTTAGCTCACAGTAGGACCTTTTTAAATTTACTACCCCCCCCCCCCTCGACACCACAATCACACAGCACATACTTTTGGGAATAGGCTAGATGAAAAAGGTTTGTTAAAATTTAATATCGTTTGTTATGAATTAATTTAAAATTTGTTCTTGTACTATACATGTGAACATGTAAATTTCTACATCACATCACGTTGCGTCACCCATTATCATATTTATAGATTAAACACCATTTGGCACACCTCGGCCGATACCCACTTCATCTGATAAGGTGATGGAATCGACGAAGGTTCGCCAAAATGGCACATGGCTGCAGTCTGGTGTGCATTGGATTAATTCATTTTGTGTTATAATTGGATTTAGGCCTATATTTCATGAAGTTGACGAGACACAGGGAGTCGGTAAGTAGAAGTTTTAGTATAGTGGGGGGTAAAATACACCCAAACGATTAGGGTAAAGTTTAAAAAGGGTCAAAGATCATCGCATGCCACACTATACGAATTTCATATTGTGAAGTTATCTCCCGTTGTCTATGTGACATTCAGTTACTGCCAATACTGGTGCGTATCCAGAATTTTTTTCGGGAGTAGGGAGGGGGGTTCACATCTCAGTCAAAAAATTCCAGCCCAGAATTTCGTGACAAGCAGGAGAAAAAAATGAAAACAAATAAACAAATAAAAAAAACAATGATAGTGAGGTCAATGTTTTCTAAGTTTATAGGGAGAGGATGTCAAGAGTCATTTTTTACTTGCTACAGTATATAGTCTTGTTTAAATAAAGCAAATTCCAGATGGGGGGATGGGGGGATTCCAATCTTCCTACCCACTTCCTGTCCCTGAAATAACAATGTATTTTGTGATTCCAGTTAAATAGTATATTTTTTTTTCCATTTGACTAATTATTATGCATATTTTGTTTCTTGTGTTTATAGTATGTCTGTCTATAAGTGTGCAGAAATTAAATCGTAGCTAGCTTGCCCATAAGTTTTAAGTGGGATGGGCTATACAAATAGCTTCCACATTTTATAGGTTTATTTCTTGTGACAATCTAATAAGACCTTTTATTTGGGTACCATTAATTTTTACCTCTGATCGCTTGACATGGGATACACATTTTTACAAAAAAAAAATTCCAAACTTTAAACTCTGCCTAAATTTTGATCAGTAGGTGCTAGGGCTTTCATACTTATCATGACATATTGTTTTCATTGTGAACTGTCAACAGGTATAAATATTTTTGACCTTGACCCTAGAGTTTGAACCACTTAAACCAAAAAAAATTAACCTTGGCAATTAACTTTTGAACAGAAATTACTAGGGATTTCTTTATTTCACATGTGCATTCCTTGTGACAAGACTTTCTTCTGATACTAACAATTTGAACCCTTTGACCTTGACCTTTGATTTTGACATATATTTGAGAAACTTCAACCTTCGCCATAGGCTTCCATACTGGGACATCAGTGTTTCACAAACACATCTTATCTTCATTATTATTTGGTGGTGTCGCCATATGAGGGAAGATGTATTCACAACAAACAAACAAATCAATAAAGAAAATATAAAACATGAATATGTTGGTCATGCATATCTCTGCAGGAAAAAAACAGCTTTCCAAATACTCCAACCATACTGTAACCCTTTCAAAACACTCATTTGAGCTTTCTTGGTTTCCTTAGCATATAATGTCTGTCGTGACGTGTTGTCCATCTGTTTGTCTGAAAACTTTTTACATTTTTAACTTCTCTAGAACCACTGGGCCAATTTTACCCAATTCATATAGAAATATGTACATTTGTATGTCAGACTCAGTCCATCTGTCTCAATAAATTTAACCTTGGTTATCACAGTCATATCTACTGAATGAGAAGAGACATTCATATTAAACTTATGTATTAGTATATTTACCTTTGAGAATGGCATGGTTTTTTTTTACATGTGACCTAGAAGTTTGACCAACTTGCAAAAAAATTAAATTGTTATAAATTCATCATTTTGAAAGAAAAAGTTAGGGCATTCATATCATAATGCATGTATATTATTACCTGTGATAAGACCTTTCCAAATAAATCATGACTTTTACACTGTGACCTTGACCTTGAAGCGATCAAGCCTAACCTACTTTTCAAAAATGTTGCATTTGCTTATAACTTTTGATTGAGATGAGATATGACTCTCACATTTGACATGTACATAAATTACTCATAAGAATTCAAGGTGTTTCCCAGCATGTGATGTTTTTTTATGCGCCCGATTTTTTTGGGGCGCATATTGTTTTTGTCCTGTCTGTTTGTCTGTTTGTCTGTTGTCAACTTTAACCTTGGCCAAAACTTTTGAACCATAAGAGATAGAGACTTCATGTTTGTTATGTGTACTCCACTAATCCAGTTCTTGTAAATGACACCAAGTTCAATGACCTTGTGACCTTGACTGTGACCTATATGCTACAAATATGTTTTTCAACTGTTTGTCATAACTTTTGAACCATAAGAAATAGAGACTTCATAATTAGTATGCATACTCCTCTAATAAAGTTCTTTCAAATGACATCAGGGTCAATGACACCTCGTGACCTTGACTTTGACCTATATGCTAAAAATAGGTTTTTCAACTGTTTGTTATAACTTTTGAACCATAAGAGATAAGGACCTCATATTTGGTATGCATACTCCACTAAAAAGGTTCTTTCAAACAACACCAAGGTCAATGACCATGTGACCTTGACTGTTACCTTTATACTAAAAATAGCTTTTTCTACTTTTTGCCATAACCTTTGAACCATAGGAGATAGGGACTTCATATTTGGTATGCTTACTGCACTAATAAAGTTCCTTCAAATGACATCAAGGCCAATGACCTTGTGACCTTGACTGTGACCTATATGCTAAAAATAGCTTTTTCCACTTTTTGCCATAACTTTTGAACCATAAGAGATAGGGACTTCATATTTAGTATGCATACTCCACTAATAAAGTTCTTTCAAACAACACCAAGGTCTATGACCATGTGACCTTAACTGTGACCTTTATACTAAAAATAGCTTTTTCTACTTTTTGCCATAACTTTTGAACCATAGGAGATAGGGACTTCATATTTAGTATGCATACCCCACTAGTTAAGTTCTTACAAACAACACTAAGGTCAATGACCTTGTGACCTTGACTGTGACCTATATGCTAAAAATAGCTTTTTCGAATTTTGTTGACGCATGGCGCATAGTGTTTCACAAACACATATTCTTACCCCTTGACGTTGATGTTTTACAAATTTTCAAAATATTTAACTCTCCTAAAAGATAATTAGACTTCTGAGCAACATTAAGGAAGACTTCAAGGAAGACAGGGCTTTTTGCACAAAAAAAGTCATTTTTCGAATCACATTTGACCCCACGGGGCAAAATCAAAATTCCGAAACCTTACTGCATATCTACATGACCCCACCAACCATCTCCCAAAAGATGATTAGGCTGCTGAGTAAAATGTAAGGAAGTTCAGGAAAAACAGGGCTCTTTGTACGAAAAACGTTATTTTTCGACCCCCATTTGATCCCCTGGGGCAAAATCTTAATTCCCAAACCTTACTGCACATGTACATGACACCACCAACCATCTCCAAAAAGGTGATTAAGCTTCTGAGTAAAATTAAAGAGGAGTTCAGAGAAGACAGGTCGTTTAGCATAAAAAACATCATTTTTCGACCCCCATTTGACCCCCCGGGGCAAAATCAAAATTCCGAAACCTTACTGCAAAACTACATGACCCCACCAACCATCTCCTAAAAGATGATTAGGCTGCTGAGTAAAATATAAGAGAAGTTCAGGGAAAACAGGGCTTTTTGTATAAAAAAATTTTATTTTTCGACCCCCATTTGACCCCCTGGGGCAAAATCAAAATTCCGAAACCTTACTGCACATCTACATGACACCACTTATCATCCCCCAAAAGATGATAAGGTTGCTAAGTAAAATGTAAGAGAAGTTCAGGGAAAACAGGACTTTTTGTATAAAAAAAGTCATTTTTCGACCCCCATTTGCCCCCCGGGGGAAAATTAAAATTCGACACCTTACTGCACATCTACCTGACAGCACCAACCATCCCCCAAAAGGTGATTAGGCTGCTGAGTAAAATGTAGAAGGAGTTCAGGGAAGACCGGACTTTTTCACGAAAAACGTCATTTTTCGACCCCCATTTGACCCCCCGGGGCAAAATCAAAATTCAGAAAACTTATTGCACATCTACATGACACCACTAGTCATCCCACAAAAGATGATTAGGCTGCTAAGTAAAATGTAAGAGGAGTTCAGGGAAGATGGGGCTTTTTGCATAAAAAACGTCATTTTTCGACCCCCATTTGATCCCCCGGGGCAAAATCAATATTCCGAAACCTTACTGCACATCAACATGACACCACCAATCATTCCCCAAAAGGTGATTTGACTGCTGAGTAAAATGTAGAAGGAGTTCAGGGAAGACGGGACTTTTTGCACAAAAAACGTTTCGACCCCCATTTGACCCCCCAGGGCAAAATCAAAATTCCGAAACCTTACTGCACATCTACATGACACCACCAACCATCTCTTAAAAGATGATTAAGCTACTGTGTAAAATGTAGGAGGAGTTCAGGGAAGAAAAGTGTGACAGACGGACGGACGGACATGAGTAACAACAATGTACCCAAACTTTCTTTAGAAAGTGCGGGTATAATTAATGAAAAGCAAACAGTAAAAGGTATATTTTCCAAAGACTAATCTTGAATTCCTAGCAAAAATTATATTTTTAATAAAACAAGAAAAAAATTATGTCCTGAAAAACATAATGAATGAATGAGATCTCAAGAACAAAATCTAGTGTGCAAATGAAAATTGAAGAGATGGAGGTTAAAACTCTCAAGGACAAAAAAAATAAAATTTTATGTTTCATAAAACGTTTTATATACAATCTTTTGTTCTACTCTAATCTCATGTCTACTTTAGTGGTTCAAGCAACAAGAACACGCTACGAAAAGGTTTTTCATGTCATCAGATTTACTTTTATTAGTGGAAAAGTTTTGGATATAAAAATATAAAAATGAGCTTGACAAGCTTTAAGAACGCTCAGTCTAAATTGTAACCTTACCAAACATGATAACCGTGTTAAAAAAAGCAACAAATTCTCATAACTACCATGTAATATGTAACATTTTTATACCTATTGATTGGTATTAGCAACATTTTCTTCCTAAGTAATTAAATAAATTAGCAGATAAATAAATAAATGAATAAATAAATAAATAGATAAAATGTTTAATAATAGTTAATTATTACCAGCAAGAATAATTTTTGTATCCAGTTCTATTACATAAGCTCATTCAAAGTGTTATCATTGATATATTTTAACTTATGATTTTTATAATTTGAAAATGAAATTCTAAAAAAACGTCTTGTTGATAGGGGTCTGGACAGGGTTTGCATAGCTTCTCTTTCTTTATAGTTTTAGATTTCCATTCTTTTTTTAAATTCTACATTTCTATATGAAACTACTTAAAATCCGAAAAGTAGTTTCAAATAGAAATGACAAAAAAATGACCCCCAAAAAATAATGTTTCGTAAAACATCTGCCATGTTTGTAAAATACAATAAAGATACTTATTATTAAGTTATATAGGATATTAATTCTTTTATTCGGATAAGTTCTCTTAATAGAGAAACACCGACATCTTACGAACGAACGTAACCAAAATCGGGGATCAGTCATTGCAGTCTATTGTATTCACAGTTGCATTATTGAATTCTTCAATTTTATTGGGATTTCGATAGATAAAATCCCCACAAGATACCTCAAAGCCACGTTTTGTCGAAGTCGCTACCGTGACTTTACAATACATTTCAATGGACATTTAAACAAGTAAAGGGGTTCGAGAAGGGAAATGAAAGGAAAATTAAAAAAAAATGCCATTCTGTGGCATGAAATAAAACATAATAGTATGTGTTGATCTAGTAGAGCCGAAAGGGGGGGGGGGCTTTACGAAGGGTGGTCTAGACAATAAGGAGTTATGGTCTAAAACTAAATTGAAAACCCCTAAAAACTTTCAAGAAATTCTTGTTTAAAATACTATATGCTGCAAAAAATAAATTAATAAGGCTTTGATACACAGGTATTATAGCCATTTTATAAATCCTGGGGGATGCCCGTTCGTAATTTGTCAGTTGATAAAGCTTCTTCTTACAAGCTTTTATCTTAAAAATCTTCATATAATTCGGACGGGTGCTAATAGACAGGACCCCCCCCCCCTCCCTTTACATCCCAGACCCAAAGCTATTTTTTTAATTACACTGAAAATGTTCAAAGACTTCTCGAGATATCGCTTGAAACAAAAGTGTAACAGACGGATAGAATTATAAGGCAAACGGGCTGACCGAAATTAATATCCCCAACTTTCGGGGGGGGGGGGTCGGCGCAAAAATGGAAGTTTAGTGAATTGTGTTTTTGACATAATTTAGGATATATGATATCAAGTTCCATATAAGAATGCCATCATATGTCCTTTGCCCCCCCCCCCTCCCCAAACACCTGGATTAAATATAAATCCGGGTCCAAAGATAATTTTGGGCTTTTTTCATTTATAACATTAATTTTACAATTTACAACATACAAAATTGATACCTGCAATAAAAAATTTAGAGGTGATTTGATATACTAGGGGCATGATTTTTAAAATAAATATGAATTCTATGTAGATTTGGATTGTTCATATGAAATACATTATGTACTAGACAGTTAATTTACGAAAGAAGACAAATATGAATATCAAGGGACCCGGTATGTATATTGGAGGTGAGTATGGGGAGCTTGTCTGGACGATAAATGCATGGTTAACAAACAATGACATAGGGGAGCATAATTTTAAGACAAAATGTACTAAGAAAAATAAACCACCCTACATCAATGCATATTTTCAGCTTTTTTTATAATCCACAAATATAAACAGATAAACATCATGTACATGCACACAAGTTCGTATATAGGAACGGGGTTGAGAGGTTTGGGATAAGAGCAACCCCCCCCATCCCCCATGAAGTCGATAAATAAACAATGTAATATTATATATAGAAAAATTAGTTACTGTATATTTGTGCCCTCAATAAAAAAAATCTTTCATTTTGGCATCTTCAGGAATTATTTGGTAGTTCTCATAATACCTGAAAATGAAATAATTTGCAACTCTTAACTGTATTTGCATAATAAAAAAATATAACTTGTCACTGCATTAGAAAAATTTGCTTGATAAATCCCAAGTAGCTGGTTATAAACAAAGCACTGATCGCGATGAGCTTGTAAACATGACGTCATATTGGTAAAATGACGTATTACATGTGCTGTGAGAGGCAGATTGAGGAATTTTTAAACAATGAAAAATGGATTTTAGTATTAAGTGGCATATCATTTACAGGTTTTGAATAGTTGATTAATACCAATGTATATCCTTTGTTTAGTGCGATTATTAATTAATTACCGAAAGAATGTATTTCATTAATTATGTCGTGTTTTTATGTACAGGTTACGTATATTTTACATCGAGATGCCTCATAAAATCGCACTCTTGCAAGGGCATACACTGCATAGATCTGAACCATTTTTTTGAATATAGATAAAGGATATTTTCCTTAACTTGAAAAGTTTTGCTGCTTTCTTTAAAACGGGGGTGTGATTTTATAAGTACACAAAACATTTGGTAAAAGTCAAACATATTTCGACATTGGACTATTTACTTGAAAATTTAACTATTAAAATGCGAATTCTGTTCAAAGCAGCAGCACTTTTCAGAAACTACAAAGTATGCAGAAACAATTAATAGCTTCTAATTTTCATTTCAACTAGGATATGCCCTTGCGATATTGAAATTTGTTAATGACCTACATTCAGTACACAAACTATGCATTCATCACGTGACTGTCCATCGATGGGACTAAACTTCATACAGTACAGTGTGGGTTATAAAATGCTATTTCCGTAAATATGAAAGTTCTGTGATAATAAAACAGCTTAATTAAAATAAATTCAATTTTAAAAAATCCCCCTTTTTTGCTCGTCTATTTTCCGTTGATTTCTCATCCTTAACAATGCTGCGATGACCGATCAAAGTTATACAAAGGAATATCTAGGAGAAATCTTTAAAAATCTTCTTCTCAAGAACAACTGGGCCAGGAAAGAAGAAACTCAAGTGGAATCATGCTCAGGTAGTGTAGATTCAAGTTTATGAAAATCATGACCCCCGAAGGTAGGGTGGGGCCAAAATGGCCGATCAAAGTTTTACAAAGGAATATATAGGAGAAATCTGTAAAAATCTTCATTTCAAGAACCACTGGGCCAGGAAAAATGAAACTCGAGTGAAATCAGCCTCGGGTAGTGAAGATTCAAGTTTGTTCAAATCATGACCCCCCCCCCCCCCCCCAGGGGTAGGATGGGGCTAAAATGGCCGATCAAATTTTAACATAGGAATATATAGGAAAAGTCTTTAAAAATCTTCTTCTCAAGAACCACTGGGCCAGGAAAGATGAAACTCATTGTGGAATCATCCTCAGGTAGTGTAGATTCAAGTTTATGAAAATCATGACCCCAGGGGTTAGGGTTGGGCCAAAATGGCCGATCAAAGTTTGACAAGGGAATATAGGAGAAATCTGTAAAAATCTTCTTCTCAAGAACCACTGGGCCAGGAAACATGAAACTCATGTGGAATCATCCTCAGGTAGTGGAGATTCAAGTTTGTTCAAATCATGACCCCCTAGGGGTAGGATGGGGCCAAAATGGCTGATCAAAGTTTTACATTTTAGGAATATATAGGAGAAATTTTAAAAACCTTCTTCTCAAGAACCACTGGGCCAGGAAAGATGAAGCTATTGTGGAATCAGGATCAGGTAGTGTAGATTCAAGTTTCTTCAAATTATGACCCCCGGGGGTAGAGTGGGGCGAAAAGGACCGATCAAAGTTTTACAAAGGAATATCTAGGAGAAATCTTTAAAAATTTTCTTCTCACGAACCACTGGGCCAGGAAAGATTAAACTCAAGTGGAATCATGCTCAGGTAGTGTTGATTCAAGTTTATGAAAATCATGACCCCCGGGGGTAGGGTGGCGCCAAAATGGCCGATCAAAATTTTACAAAGGAATATCTAGGAGAAATCTTTTTAAAAAAACTTTTTAAGAACCACTGGGCCAGGAAACATGAAACTCATGTGGAATCATCCTCAGGTAGTGGAGATTCAAATTTGTTCAAATCATGACCCCCCAGGGGTAGGATGGGGCCAAAATGGCCGATCAAAGTTTTACATATTAGGAATATATAGGAGAAATTTTAAAAACCTTCTTCTCAAGAACCACTGGGCCAGGAAAGATGAAACTCCACTGGGCCAGGAAATATGAAACTCACGTGGGATCATTCTCATGTAGTGTAGATTCAAGTTTGTTCAAATCATGAAACCTGTGTGTAGGGTGGGACCATAATGATTGATCAAAGTTTTTCAAAAGGAATATTTACGAAAACTCCACTGGGCCAGGAAAGATGAAACTCACGTGGGATCATTCTCATGTAGTGTAGATTCAAGTTTGTTCAAATCATAAACCCTGTGTCTAGGGTGGGACCACAATGATTGATCAAAGTTTTTCAAAAGGAATATTTACGAAAACTCCACTGGGCCAGGAAAGATGAAACTCACATGGGATTATTCTCATGTAGTGTAGATTCAAGTTTGTTCAAATCATGAACCCTGTGTCTAGGGTGGGACCACAATGATTGATCAAAGTTTTTCAAAAGGAATATCTACGAAAAGTCTTCTTCTCAATAAATATTGAGAAAAGAAAGATGAAACTCCTGTGATGTCATCTCCAGGTAGTGTAGATTCAACATTGTTCAAATCATGACCCCGGGTGTAGGGTGGGGCCAAATGACAGATCAAATTTTTACATAGGAATATATATTAGGGAAACTTTTTAAGATCTTTTCAAGCAATTCAAAGCCATGCTTAGTGACATTTATGGGGAATCATCCTCAGGTAGTGTAGATTTTAGTTTGTTCAAATCATGACCCCCTGGGGGTTAAAATTCAACCCACCAACCCCTCCCCCCTCAGAAAACGTTCAGTTCTGATCTGACATGTACTTTTTCCTAGTAAATTGCTCAGATGAGCGATGTGGCCCCTGGGCCTCTTGTTTAACACTTAAATTACTGCGACATTTACCTCTTTGTATCAATTCCATGACACCGTTGTAACATAGTTCTACTAGTCCTGTTTTGTTTCTGTTAGAAACACAGATATACTGATCGTTCCCATACTTGTCTACACCACAGCCCAGTCTGGTGGAGGATTCCAAGACCTCTGTGGCGTTTTGGGGACATGATTTCACAACGTTTTCCATTTCTACAAGGAAAAAACAACTTATAAAACAAAAGATATATAATCATATAACTTAATGTTGCATTCTACTCAGATAAAAAAGAAATCCAGCATCTCTTAACACTTTCATCGTTATAACGTTGCCCACTGTGTATTCAAACTAAAGGTTGTACTTTTGCTGACATTTTTGGATCCGAATCGTCAAAATTCCAATACATATCTGCTATTCAGAATAAGAACTATGATTAACACATCATCAGTAAAGTGGTGTCAAGGCTATCTATTGTGACTGTGTTTAACTCTTATATCACCTACGGAGTATCCAGAAGTCTCTCACCCATGCTCCCTTATTTTTTTTTCTGATATATAAGTATTTCAGCATTTTACCTATTGAATAAAATAATTCCAATTACAAGAAAAATGATATTATCCCATGTTGAGAGCTCTATAATTCATGAAAGGTGCTTCTGTAATTATGGGATACTATTGAAAATTTAGATACTGCATGAAGATGGCCTGTGTACAGAACGAGGTAAACAGGGTAAAACATAATCTGATGTACAAACGGCAGGGATAAGAATACTAATAACTAATTGAGAGAAATCACTTGTATTTATACGTATATGTTATAACTGTTAATTATAAATTTCTGATAATATTTCCGTATATTAGCAACACAATATCTGTTATACGTGACACTATTCAAAGGACAGGAATGGTTCTAGAAATTTATTAAGGATGTCTATTTCATCAAATCACTAAACATTAACCTTTGTTATGTTGAACATAATCCATGTCCCTCATGTAAAGGCTAAAATCCCCCATCACTTTCTGTAAAAAGATTCTTCTTTTGGAATTTTCCTTATCAATTGCATTTATTGGCAACGCGTTCATCTTAGTCATTTATGTTGAATTTGATTTAATCATGCCTTTATATGGATATATTCTCTCAAGGTCTTCGACATTTTTCGGTAAAATTTAGAGCTTAATTATAGTGACTAATGATGATGAATGTATCTAGAAAGTAAAGGAAAAAATATGTTATGAAAAAAAATACAATATCGAACAAAAAATCGACATAATTAAAAGACATTATTATTGGTTTTTACTGGTTTCTACAAGAAATAACTTCTTAGAATTTTATACTTTAGAAATTAACGTATGGTTTGGTTCAGATTACTAAATGATAATGGTTTATATATATATATATATATATATATATATATATATATATATATATATATATATATATATATATATATATATAACCGACTCTATGCTGTTAGCGGCATATCGTGACTGTTGACACTTGCTGGTTTCATCGCGTTTTTCTATTAAGTTTAGTAAAAGTTCAAGCTTTTCTCAGGTAGCATGATTAGATATTTTTATTTCGAAGAAATAGAGAGCATTTGTGAAATAAATTAGCAAGGCAATTAAAAATTATTCATCATATACATTGTTTGTTTGCCGCTAAGTGCTATGGGGTGTTTTTAAACTTGATGCCTCTAAATTTTTGCAGCACTTACTGGCATGGAGAAATTGGAAAGGGACGGAACTTCTTCAATCTTCTTTGAAACTCACTAAATATTCATTGAATTTAGAGTTATCTGATTATATAATGTTAATTAAGAATTAGTTTGTGTTGTCATAGCTTAAACCTTTACTCACAAAAATGTTAAAGAAAAGAAAAAAAAACTATATCTCAACTCTAATAAATTACACTTAATTTTTTTTACATCCGAATTGATATCCTTCCCGTGGGAAGATAATAATAAATAAAGACGTTGTTTAAATTCAATAGTATAATATTGATATAATAGTAAGGCCAGCAATCTTTGATTCTTTCGATCGAATACAAATGCAGCGTTCATTTACCA
>NW_026922549.1:0-20247 GCF_032062105.1 Saccostrea cuccullata
ATTGCGACGACTATATTTCGCGATTTACTGGGAATAATCTAGTTCGCGACGATTAATTTTCGCGATCAAGCCTTTTTTTTAATCTGTTGTTCATAGACAGATACTATCAGGACCAGTGTGTGGCGAAAAATATTCGGATGACGAGGTTCTCGCCATAATTTCTCGCACGCGAATAAAAGTTGGTTTACAGTATACCAAGGTCTCACCACAAGTTATTAAATAAGCTCATAAGTAAGTCCATTTATGAATACAAAGTTTCAGCAGAGCAAACACGGACCTACAAAAATTCAGAGGTGGGATCAGGTGCCATGGCGGTGTGAGCATTCCCTGTCGACCGCAGCCGGTCACACCTGCCTGTGTACACCTTTGTCATAAAAGGGAAATAGCGAAATCCGTCAACAATTCAAAGTGTATTTAATGGCCTAACAATTACATGTACTATGACAAACGTTAGTCAGTCAGTGTTTTGCTTAATGATAAGTTGTATTTGCACACAAGGTGTTACGCACGGTGTTGGTACATATTGACGTTACGTAAAAAAGACGCGTTATAACGTTGTTATAACATTTTTATATGACGTTATTTTTTAAGCACATGAAATATTACATCAATACATGTAAAACTTATCAAAATAGAATAACAGGCCACAATCAATGTTAGATAGTCTTTATGGGATTGACAGTTCACAGGATCTCAATATATCTTCGTGGATGTCTTGAGATAGGGATATTTTTCCGTATCTTGATTTCATTTGAAGACAGATGTAACGAACAGCTAGAGATGGAATAAGAACATTTCTTTTTTTGATAAGTTTGTAACTAAGATAATCTCCCTGTATTTTTTTCAAAATACAGTCCTTCGATAACTTTTAGACCAGCATCATAGGCGTTTCCCCAGTCATCTTTGGCTGTCTCTTCAAGTGTTCTTTCCCCCCGTAAGCACTGCACTAAATAATAATCTTCCCCTTCATCATCTGTATAAACAGCTATAATTACATCTTTTTGTATAACATCTGACTGATCATTGCTACTAGCATCTAAATTTGAATCATCATAATTCGGACCTGATATTTCGTGCTTCATAATGTAGTCTTCCAATGGTCCAGCGGAACTGATACACAAATTATAATTTTCATTGATGCAGTGATTGCAGTTGTAACACGAGAGTTTCCTTGTCTGTATATTGCAGGGTTCTACAAATGTTACTTGATGAAAACACCGAACTGACGGTAAAGGTTTGAACATCCTCCCACGATTACGGGGGATGTCATTTACATATTTGAATATTCGTCGCTTGCAGCCTGCAGAACTGTCTTTTGGGGAACATAAATGGGAAATACAAAAGTCATAGAGTTGTTCTGCATTTTGAATAATGCATTTTCCGCGGGAAACAGCCACGTCTGCTTGATTTTTTATCAGCCCTCCTGCTGCATCCTGAACCCCTTTCGCATGCGACGTCTCAAAAAAGTTCCTGATAATTTTGTATCCAAAATCTTGTTCTGAGTAACTCAAATCTCCAAAGCAGTGTCGAGATTTGTACTGTGATGCGCAACCATCAGTAAATTCATGCATCATTTCCGTTTGGTAATTTATAGATTTTAAGTAATTACAAATCTGTTTCTGTACTTCATGTGTAAAGTTATGGTCATGACTGGTATCGGGACTAATTACAAAGAAATGCTCTTGTATAAGGTCATGTTCAGTTGTATTCTCGTCTGCCTCGCCATCAATATCAGGCACAAGATGCCTGTATAAAACACTGACGTGAAGGGATACCTCTACCTTCTGAAAATAACTAGACTGAATTTCCACCCTGTCTTTACAGTAATAATTTTCAGAGAAATCATGGATACAAATTACTTGATTTTGTTTCAGATTTTCTTTCAGAAAATTCAACTGACGCGATTGCCACTTAGAGCGAAACACGTGACTTGCAAATTTTGAGATGAGTTGAAGGAAATACTCAAACATTTCGCCAGGTTTTGTTGTCTTCTGAACAAGGCAGAGTTTTCTGGTCATTTTGTTTTTCATTTTTGATTCAATATATTCATACTTCATCCATTGAACATCGTTGGAGTTTTCCATTTCTTTTTCCTGTTTTGATAACATAAAATGTTTGACGCCACAGTTTTCACATTTTCGTTCCACGCAGGCTAAATTGTGAAATAATTCGCCCTCTGGTTTTTGGCAAAGTGTACTGTTGATCAGTTCAGTTAGATTTTCAAAAACTGGATATTGATCATTTGTTGGCGTATTATGTTTTCTGAATTCCATACAACTCTTGAATAGAAATCTTGCCTCCACGTGATATCTGCAACAACATGTTTCTCGGTCGCGTGGTCTAACGGGAGTAACAAAGTAAGGTTTCAGATTTTCAAATTTTCTTTGGGAGATTTTTTATCAAATATATTGAAACAAAATGATTAAATGATTTGAAACACATAAAGTGTAATGAAAAAATAATATTTCCACAAAATTTAACTATAAAATGTGAACAATAAAGCAATATCTGCAATCAAGAATTCAGTCTTTTCATGAATTTTAAAGGAAGTGCGTAAACAGTAGGTCTAAATATAGACACGTATGTCAACGGGAAATTATAGACAACGAGGCACGTTGCATTTTGACAACGATTATTAATAAAAGGTTAATATGCGTCATAACTACATTTAAAGATAAGTTATATTAATAGTAACACGCCATCCATGTCAAAAGTGAGTTGTATCTCAAAGGGCTTATGACGCCGTGTTTGTTTATCAATCTAAAAGTAGCGACGGCGTCACGTGGTGGATTTACTTAAAAATAGACATTATTCTCCTTGCAGGATAATAAATAATTATAATTTGATAACTTTATAACGAATTTTATTTAAATGGTGTAATTTACAGCATTTTCGTAACTTTTATTGGTAAACAAAATATATAAATTTCCAGCCGTATTTTAAAATGGCGCACGTTATAGCGTATATTACTTTAATGTGTGGGTATTTTTCTTGAAAACTCAGGTAGACTTCAGTTTGTGTCTTTTCAAGAATGTACTTCATATGGCGTGTATACAAAAACTCTTTTGATATCATTTTTATTTGCAGTTTGTCTCGAATTTTCAGAAGAAATCCAAAATTCATAAGCTAGCTTTCTCGTTTCCTCCGATAAACCATCACTTCTAGTTTTTCGGGCAGTGTATGTCTACGCCGAAGTTTCCGTACTAAGAACCCTATGACGTATTCGTTTTCCTGTACAATAGAAAATTAAAAATTTGAATAAAACATCAATTTCTTTTTTTCCCCTAATTCCGGGTTATTTTAAATACAATGAACATACTATTTATAGCAAAACTTGTTTAGTACGAACACGGATATAGCGAAGCCATCTTGGATCCCCAGCTATATAAATTTATTGAATTTTTTATACGGTTACAATATATAAAAATTAACGGATATAGCGAAGTAATTTCATAGGTCCAAGTGACTTCGTTTTAACCGAGTTTCGATGTAATCGTTTTTAGCTCACCTGAGCCGAAGGCTCAAGTTTGTTCAAATCATGACCCCCGGGGAAGGGTGGGGCCAAAATGGCCGATAAAAGTTTAACATAGGAATTTATAGGGAAACCTTTCAAAATCTTCTTTTCAAGTACACCTGTACTTCAAAGTCATGCTTAGTGATATTTATATAGAATCATCCTCAAGTAGTGTAGATTCTAGTGTGATCAATCCTTTAACTCCTGGGGGGGGTAAAATTCAAGCCCCCCCCTCCCCCATTCAGAAACTTTCAGTTCTGATGTGATATGTGCTTTTTCCTAGCCAATTAGCCAATTGCTTATGTGAGCGATGTGGCCCCTGGGCCTCTTGTCTCTTGTTAATTTTTCAGAGAGAGAAGAGTGAACATATATTTACCTGAATTCATTCGTCTCACATTGAATCCAAGTTTCTTAGACAGCTCTGTCCTGCATTTTGATTGTTGTACATTTTCCCCACTGACCGCTGCACTTAAAACGTTAATTGTCGCTCTTGCATCATCGGACCTTTTCAGTTTGTTTTCGTTAATAACAGTTTTCATATCAGAGAGAAGGGCATCGGCCATTTTAATTTTCTTTACATCATCAGGGGATGGTGTTTTGTTAAATTTCTGTAGGAGTTTAGCAGTTGGACTGTTCTGGGAGGACATATAGGTAGATATTAAAGCTGCTCTTTTTTTTGGCGTGCTGGGTAAATTTTGCTTTAATTTTTTAAGTGCCCTGTGTTTTTGAGTTCTCGAATTAAAAATAAGCTGCAACTCCTCATCTTGATCATCCTGCCTATTTTTTACGCGCTCTCTGTACTCTCTTTTCTTTTTATTTCTTTCAATCCTTTTTCTCTCAAGTTCTTCTTTCTCTCTCTTCTTCCTATCTCTGTACCCCTTTTGTCTTGCAGCCTCTTTTGTGACAGTTGAGTTGGCTTTCTCTTTTAATCGTTTTTCTCTCTTTTTAGCATTATAAATAAGCTTCCTTTCATTGTACTTTTTTAACTGAATCTCTCTTGCCTTTATGTTTTTCAGTTCCCGATAGTATTTTGCCTTTTCGGCCCCCGTTTTGAATTCTATGTAACATAAAAAATAAAGATTATGCTTCCCCCAAGAACAATGCTTTTTTATGTGTGTGCGGGGGCGGGGGCGGGGGGTGGGGGTGGGGTAACAGTTCATAATGTACTAAGCACAGAAACTACAAATGTGTATTTAACATTTTGACATAATGAATATAACTCAACTTGAAAATCTTAATATTTGAAGAAAAAAATGGGGGGGGGGGGTTTCATCTTTAATGGAGTGGTCTTTCAGAGGCGATGCCTTTTGCCCGGTCCTATTATTCGTTTGACACAATGAAATATTATTGAAATGATAATTTATTTTTCAAATACAAAAATTAAAAATAGATATATAAAGAAATTACAAGAGTTTAAAAAATAGATATATAAAGAAATCACAAGAGTTTATAGGATTTTTATCATTGCACTTTGAATGAAAAATGAAAAAAAAGGTAAGAATGTCAGAGGGGGGGGTGCTATGAAATTCTTTTTAAATTTTTAACAAAAGACTACTCTTAAAATAAAGGAGGGGCTGAAGGCTTTCTTTCTTGTTATCAAGGATTTGCAGTTATAGAAGAGCACGACGACATTCATTTAATGCTTCAAACGTCATGCATCTTGTTTTAATTACATTATGACGTTTTTTTCAACATGTGACAAAATGGCTACATTTTCATTGTCGCGAATTTCTTTTCTACGTAGACTATTAAGATAAACATTATGTACAAAATCCTTAGAAAATTAAATGTTCTTCAATTTGAAAGTAATTACTACTCAGAATTACGACATAAAATCATATAGATAGATACTTATATGAGCCATATAAAGTACGAGTACAGTAACTCGTTTATGCATAACAAAATGGCTACACTTAATAAAGCATTCCTAATATTAATGTTTTTGCAGTAAAATAATTTATATCAAAATAATTACTTTAAGAAATATGTGACGCGCCAAGCAAAAACCTCCCTTAACGAAGAATTTTGACATTTTCAGTTTTTCATTGATTCTTGTAGAGTTTTTCTTTCTCTTTCATTTGATGTATAACATAACATATATTTCTGTGTATAAATGTATAAAATATCACCGGACAAAGAGGGAATATTTATATGACGTGCAGTGTACGCATGTGTAACTGCATGAATTTTCATAACGTAAAATCGTAAATGACGTAAAGATATATAATAATTTGATGATATTTAGATTATCAAACTTTTGATTTGATTCCCTTAAAAGTATCAACATTTAAGATTTTTCATCGTGATAATAGAAAATAAACATTCTAAAGTATATCTTTGAAACAAAACGAAAGACGATTGGGGGGGGGTCGAAATGATCGTAAAGGAAAAAAAACAAAACTCAAGACAACATCAAAAATCTTCTCTTCCTCTGGGAGAGTTTTCAATTTATGGCTTTTCAATGCAGCAAAATGGCAGAAATCTACATCACTGCAATAGTAGAAGAAAGCAACATTTGGATAAAAAAAAATGCTATTGTGGTAGTACAAACGACACACGTACGACTTCCTACTAGCTTGGGCTAGTGGGTTAACCCTTAAGTTTATTCGGTAAAGCACAGAGGCCTCGGGTTCAATCCCAATTAAGCAGATGCACTTAATTGTCACTGTTATTTTATCAAAGTATTTATTTTTTAAAAAGTTCGAGACAGCCATTACCCCCCCCCCCCGCCCCCGCCCCGAACCCCCGGGCATTAACAGAATAGATAGAAAGTACATGTATTGTCATAGTTCATGTTTCAAATACCTGAAATTTTAAATTTTGACAGGTATTTTTTCTATCTAAAGGAAAATTAACATAAAATTTTCTTGTCCCACAAGTTAACTTTTCACATGTTTTAGTTTCGAATGTTTTAATACTGAAGACTTTTGGCTTATTGAAAAGATATTCCCCATCCAAGAATAAATTGTATTTGTTTCTTGTAGTAGAGTTTGATCCTTTTTTCTTCGGGTGTCGTTATGAAATGAGTCATGAGTTTCACAAGAAGAACTTTAAAGTTGTCAAACTTGTTTCCGATCCGTTTGTACAATTCAATAAATGCGTGTTTAAATCAAATCAATAAAGATTAGGTGCATCAAATGTTAAAGTGTTCAATCATTTTTTCTTGGTAATGTTTTAACATTTGATTCATTTTTCCTGGCCTTCCGTTTTCTATTGTATATTTATGTTTAAATTCTTAAAAATAAATATATTTATATACATGTACTAGTATTTAGAATTATTTTTGTAACTACGTCTGCATACTTTTCATTGAATCAGAATGTAACACCCATCCCCATTCTATAAAATATATGTATTTTTAAATCTTGTTAGATAAAAAAATCTGCAATTTATATCTATGAAGTTAATCATGAATTAATTTTGAACCGGTCATTGTATATAAGCCGAATAACAAACCACAATACCAGAATAAATATGAATCCCACAAGTGACACACGTGTACACTCCACCTCTTCATTTCTAGACATAGAATATAAGGCACAGTCTTCACCAAATCCTGGGAACCCGATTGATTGATTGATTGATTGTATATTGTTTTACGTCCCTCTCGAGAATTTTTCACTCATATGGAGACGTCACCGTATGCCGGTGAAGGGCTTCAAATTTAGACCTATACTCGGCACTCAGGGCCATTGAGCAGTGAGGGTTCTTTATCGTGCCAGCGCCTACCGTGACACGGGACCTACGTTTTTAAGGTCATATCCGAAAGACCCGTGACTTTCACTTCTAGTGCCGAGCGCTTGGCGAAGGAACAGTCACTACCTTTGGTTACGTCTTAGGTATGACGCAGCGCCGCGAACGAGAATCGAACCCGGGCCTCCCGATCACGAAGGGGAGCCCGAAGGTCAGAACCTGGTAAAATTGGTAGCGGGCATGTGGAAATGGCACACTTACAAGCCCAAAGGGCATGTAAACTCCGAGGCATAAGCCTCCGTATTATCAAATTAAATAATGCCAATAACATTAAATATACTTGTACTTAGAAGTCTTTGATTTTCCTTCTAAACAGTTTCAAGCACAGAAGAAAATTTTAGATACAGTTCTACAGGAATGAAAAACAATATTAAGGGCAAAACAATAGATTGATAGAAATTGGTTTTGTTTCATCTCCTTGGTGTGAAACGACAAAAAAGAATAAAATTACTAAATAAAATTCTGGGCATGTAAATATTTGTTCGGGCTAGTGTAATTAGAGGTTACAAATGCCCGAAGGACATGTACTGAGATAAAGATTTTGTGAAGACTGAAGGCATATACTATAAGCTTCACTGTTACCTTCCTGAGAAAGTACATGCACGTATTATGATTTATTTTAATCATATTAAATGCTGGTTGCATTTTAGTATAGGTTTAAACTTGCATATTAAAAATAACAACAGAAAGTAAGAAAACGGGTAAAACATTCTTAATATTATTCGATTGACGTAAACGGGATGGGGGGGGGTCTCAGCTACATGTGTGGACATTTACGCTTAATTGATTATCTGAATTAATTAAACAAGAACAAAGCACACATGTACAATCTTAAGCTGTAACTTTTGTTATTTAAAAAAAAAATAATAACCAATTGTTGTAACTTATATACATTCCTTTTGATACACGAGAAGCTGTATGAATGGGTTAGTTGATCAAGCACGCAATATTCAAGCCGACCAACATGTATTTTTATGTTTGATAAATCTTTTATCTTAGAATATAGAGCGTTTTGATCAATGACTTATAAATAAAATATATTCATATCCTCCAACTTCAATATCTTGAACAAATATAGGCATATTACCACGGATTAACATATTTTGTGCAGATTTGTACCGTACTAATTTTGCATTAAACTGCCCATACATGTACATGTACGCATATTCAATACAACTTTTGCAGGAAAAATTATTGACATTGTTAAAGTTTTTTTTTACATGTATACATTTAATAAATTACGTGTAATTGGTAGCAAATTTTCATAATTTGAAACGCATAAAATTTATACATATTCATTTAATTGCGATTCATCCGAAGAAAACAAGATTTTTTTTTCAAGGAATAGATGTTAAATCATGAAATGTTTGTAGTTAAGTCTTTGTCGGGGAAATATTTATTACAGGTTAAAAAATACTTAATACTAACGGTTAAAATAAAATTATTAAAAAGAAAGTCTTTAACCTCTAAAACAATTAATGTATACTTTCATACTGCATTGATGTTTTAAGTTAAGAGGACTGAATGAGCACTGGAGACGTTAATACATGTACATGCAACAGCCTGATTCAGCAATTTTATAAATGATCGAAATTATAATAAATTGTTTTCAGGAATCCAGAACAACAGAATCTTCTTTAGTACATGTCGATAAACCATGCACAAAATAAAAATAAGTTGGAATGTTCTCAAGTGTTCAAACGATTCGTATGAATTTGTAACAATTTCTATTATAATCATAACATTTTAAGCGATGTATCATTTTGCGATTTTTACATTCGGTGTATTGTGTATAACTTCATCTAACAGATTATGAAAAGGTCGATGAACATATGATCAATCTGTTTAATTTTCAATCATAAAATATTTTAGATAGTGGGACTGTAACTTACATCGTATGCGAGCATCCATATATTCACGACAAATATTTCAAGAAGTCTCCAAAGAAATAGAGCAGACACGTGACACAGGAGAAAGGGGGGGGGGTTACATTTTTTTGTACAACATGAGGTGTCCAACAATAAAACTGAATTGAGAAGCTCAACAGGTATTTCTTCAAAATATTCATTTTAAATCAACAGCTAAAACTAATTCCGGAAGAAGTGTCCAAATCAAATACTCTGTGTCGTATCTATTGAGAATGTTTTTTTTTAAATTAAACTTAACTATTTATCAATAATAGTTCACGTTTTATTTATATAAACGGCAGCGTTAACTGTCCCAACTCAGTTTATACCGTATAAATTGGGTAGCTATTTAATTCATTCCATATATAACAAAGAAGTTATTCAGGTCAATTTTCATTGCATCCTTATTTGAAAAAAAAAACTTAGTTTAATGCTCCTGTTAAATTTTTCTTGCATGTGCATCAAGATGAAACAGCTGGACATTAAATTTAATAAAAACTATCTTTAAAAACTTGTTTGTTTGACCTTTTAAATGAATCGACCAAAATCTTTTTAAGACTTTAAAATTATTCATTCCGGAATTTTCTCATCCTATCAACAACTTATTTATTTTATTTCAGAAATGCTTCAATCTTTCTCAACACCGAAAATGTCCGACAAAAAAAAAATCGAATTACCTACCGATGCAATTTTTTAACACTAATAGGGAGAGGGCAAACGAACTTCATTTTAAAACGGCCTTACGGGAATTTTTCAGCCACCACTGGAAATCTTTAAAAAATACACACTTAATTAATTGTGAAAAGGAAAGATCACACAGACACTTGATGAAGACAAGGTTTGTAATTAATAAACTACATCAAGTTACATCCAAGAATCTGTCTTAGCATATAAATATAACAACATCCCCTTGTTCTACCGGGATCGAGAGTTTCTCTCAAGGAGACGTTTTTACGTCAATTTTACCTTGTTGACTTTAGACGTGTCTTTTGACGCTACGTCATAATAGCGATAAGGGAGGTTTTTGCTTGGCGTGTCACATATATGTTCCTTAAGATTATTAATTAAAATTGACCTTTGTTGGTCATTTCAACCCGGTGCACTTCACATTTTTCAGCAATGTTAATATCAGGAAACAATTATTTTCTGTTGGACATTTTACTAACTCACAATGAATTCAACCGAAATTCTTGAAAATGGTAAAATTACGTCATAATTTGAATGACGTCACAAAGAACAAAAGCACATTATTCTTTCCCCAAAATTCAGATGACAAAAAGTGCCTTTTTTCATGTTTTAATGATATGCGAACTATATTCTGTGTAACGTAGGACATTGGTTTTTGACCGTAGTGGTCAATAATTAATACAGCCTTAATATAGCTTAAATAATATTAGACAGTAAGACAAACAATTTTTTAAAATAACTTATTATTGTATGTAATATATTTAATTTCATTACAAATTTATACCTAAGAAAATGTTTTGAAAACGCCATTTACTGTATGACACACGATATCCTGGTTTTACTGTACCAACACCGTGCCTAACGTCAAGGCCATTGAGTAGTGAGGGATATTTTCGTGCAAGTACCTAATGCGACACGGGACCTCTGTTTCATTAAACGATCTCAGGTGTAGACCGGTCCTTCAGATGAGATCGTTTTTACCGACGTGAGATTCGAACCCGCGACGTAAGGATCAACTCCTTCGCAACTCTCGAGTAGACGCTCCATCTACTAAGCTATACGCTGGCGACTGGGATTCAACAATATACCTTCAAGTGATGAAAGTAGGTATATTGCTGCATAAGTAAGGAAACAATTGATAATTAATTGAAAAATTAAAGACGTTGAGTTTATAATACAAATGTGTCAGACTTTGTGATATCATTAATTTTAGGCTCACCTGGATGGCTACAATGTGGCCATTGTCATCCGAGCTAAATACCTCACGGTATATCTTTGTTGGATTTTTTTACGATGTCATCACTGGTTGTAACTGTTGCAGCGCGACCTTGGTGAGCAGCATCTTTGAGGTGTTCGTAACCAGCCTTAGACTTAGAAAACACAAATAGATCTTCGAGACATTTGAAAATTTCTATAGATATCACACACTTCAAGATAAATATTAGGGATGGCAGTTTGTAAGCGGTTAACCGATTAATCGGTCGGAACGATGACAATCGGTTAGAAAATATGTAATCGATTAGTCGAAAAAAATATATAATGTAAAATTGTACACAATTTTCTTAAATTATACCCGCACTTTCTAAAGAAAGTTCGGGTATATTGTTGTTACTCATGTCCGTCCGTCCGTCCGTCTGTCACACTTTTCTTCCCTGAACTCCTCCTACATTTTTCACAGTAGCTTAATCATCTTTTGGGAGATGGTTGGGGGTGTCATGTAGATGTGCAGTAAGGTTTCAGAATTTTGATTTTGCCCCGGGGGATCAAATGGGGGTCAAAAATCACGTTTTATACAAAAAGCCCCTTCTTCCCTGAACTCCTTCTACATTTTACTCAGCAGCCTAATCATCTTTTGGGAGATGGTTGGTGGTGTCATGTAAATGTGCAGTAAGGTTTCGGGAATTTTGATTTTGTCCCGGGGGGTCAAATGGGGTCAAAAATGACATTTTTTATGCTTGCCAAAAGCCCCTTCTTCCCTGAACTCCTTCTACATTTTACTCAGCAGCCTAATCATCTTTTGGGAGATGGTTAGTGGTGTCATGTAAATGTGCAGTAAGGTTTCGGAATTTTGATTTTGCCCCGGGGGGTCAAATGGGGATTGGAAAATGACGTTTTTTTATGCTAAAAGTCCCGTCTTCCCTGAACGCCTTCTTTATTTTACTCAGCAGCCTAATCATCTATTGGGAAATGGTTGATGGTGTCATGTAGATGTGCAATAAGGTTTCGGGATTTTGATTTTGCCCCGGGGTATCAAATGGAGGTCGAAAAATGACGTTTTTTTATACAAAAAGCCCCGTCTTCCCTGAACTCCTCCTACATTTTACTTAGTAGCCTAATCATCTTTTGAGAGATGATTGGTGGTGTCATATAGATGTGCAGTAAAGTTTCGGAATTTTGATTTTGTCCCAGGGGGTCAAATGGGGGTCGAAAAATGACGTTTTATATGCAAAAAGCCCCGTCTTCCCTGAACTCCTTCTATATTTTACTCAGCAGCCTAATCATCTTTTGGGTAATGGTTGGTGGTGTCATGTAAATGTGCAGTAAGGTTTCGGTATTTTGATTTTGCCGCGAGGGATCAAATGGGGGTCGAAAAATGACGTTTTTTATACAAAAAGCCCCTTCTTCCCTGAACTCTCCTTCTACATTTTACTCAGCAGCCTAATCATCTTTTGGGAGATGGTTGGTGGTGTCATGTAGATGTGCAGTAAGGTTTCAGAATTTTGATTTTGCCCCGGGGGGTCAAATGGGGATTGGAAAATGACGTTTTTTATGCTAAAAGTCCCGTCTTCCCTGAACGCTTTCTTTATTTTACTCAGCAGCCTAATCATCTATTGGGAAATGGTTGATGGTGTCATGCAGATGTGCAATAAGGTTTCGGAATTTTGATTTTGCCCCGGGGTATCAAATGGAGGTCGAAAAATGACGTTTTTTTTATACAAAAAGCCCCTTCTTCCCTGAACTCCTTCTACATTTTACTCAGCAGCCTAATCATCTTTTGGGAGATGGTTAGTGGTGTCATGTAAATGTGCAGTAAGGTTTCGGAATTTTGATTTTGTCCCGGGGGGTCAAATGGGGGTCGAAAAATGACGTTTTTCATGCTAAAAGCCCCGTCTTCCCTGAACTCCTTCTTTATTTTACTCAGCAGCCTAATAATCTATTGGGAGATGGTTGGTGGTGTCATGTAAATGTGCAATAAGCTTTCGGTATTTTCATTTTGCCCCGGGGGGTCAAATGGGGTCGAAAAAGGACATTTTTTATGCGAAAAGCCCCTTCTTCCCTGAACTCCTTCTACATTTTACTCAGCAGCCTAATCATCTTTGGGAGTTGGTTGGTGGTGTCATGTAGATGTGCAGTAAGGTTTCGGTATTTTTATTTTGCCCCGGGGGGTCAAATCAGTAGCTTCATCATCTTTTAGGAGAGTTAAATATTTTGAAAATTAGGTAAACCATCAATATCATAGGGTAAAAAATCATAGCATCCTGGGAAACATCTTCAATTCTTGTGAGTAATGTACATGTCAAATGTGAAAGTCATATCTCTTCTCGATCAAAAGTTATAAGCAAATGCAACATTTTTGAAAAGTAGGTTAAGCTTCAGTTTTAGAAAAGTCTTATGATAGGTAATAATATACAGTGGACCCTCTTTTATATCGACGCTTTGGTTCCCATGATTTATATGTGAAAGGACTTCACCAGTTAGGTAACATTTTAAAATATGAAAAACATGCATGTATACCTGAAGGTCCACTGGTAATATGAATTCTACCAAAATGATGAATTTAAAGCAATGTAATTTTTTTGCAAGTAGGTCAAACTTCAAGGTCATGGGTAAAAAAAATCATGCCATTGTTACATAAATACTTATACATATGTTTAATACAAATGCCTTGTCTCTTCACTTTTGATAGATATGACCATGATGACCAAGGTTAAATTGACAGACTGACATACAGATGTACATATTTCTTTGTGAATTGGTTAAAACTGGCCCAGCTAGTGGTTGTAGAGAAGTTAATTAAAAATGTAGAAACTTTCCAGACAAAACAGATGGACGACAGACGTAATGTGATAAGGAAACCAGAAAAGCTCAAATGAGCTAAAAATGTAGGATTCACAAGTATTTTAAAGGGTTACTATGGTTACAGTATTTGAAAAGCTTTTTTTTTCATGCAATTTTTGGAGAAGCTGAAAATGTATGACATATGTATCCATTATTGAAAAAAAATTGAACATTTCAGAAAACAGTATGATTGAAAATAATTAATCAAGGTGTTTTGAGTAGCAAAATAAAGGTAGTAAACTTTTATAGCTAATTCAACTGCAGAACTTAGTCAATTTTAAGATGCACAACCTTTTCAAATCTTATAATTGTTTTTAAAATATTTAATCAGTTCTGATTCAAGGGAAAACAAGAGATACAACCAACATGCTCATGTTTTATGTTATTTTTAGTAATTTGTTTGTTTTTGTGAAAACATCTCTCTCTGGAATTTTTTCCCTCATATGGAGACACCGCCACTTAAAAATAATGAAGACAAAATGTGTTTGTTAAACCACTAAATATGCCCATGTATGGCAGCTTATGAGCAAGGTGAAGTTTCTCAAATGTATGGCAAACTAAAGGTCAAGGTCAAAGGGTTTAAATTGTATCAAAGGTATCAAAGTCTTGTCACAAGGAATACACATGTGAAATAAGAAATCCCTGGTACTTCCTGTTCAAAAGTTAATTGCCAAGGTTAAAGTTTTTTTTAAGTGGGTCAAACTCTAGGGTCAAGGTCAAACATATTTATACCTGTTAAACGTTCAAAATGAATACACATAATAAGCATGAAAGCCCTAGCACCTACTGATCAAAATGTAAGCCAAATTACTGATCAAATTTCTTCAGACAAACAGACAGACATTATTAATTAAGAAGCAAAATTTGTATATAGTCAAATGGGGAAAAAATCTATTTTTGAGTCACAAGATCAATTGTAATTTCAGGGACAGGGAGTGGCTAGGAGAGAGTGAATCCCCCCCCCCCCGGAATTTGCTTTGTTATTCAAATAAGACTATATACTGAAGCAAATAAAAAAAATGACTTTGGACATTATCCCCCTTATAAAACATTGACCCCATGACACCACTATCATTGATTTTATTTTGTTTTCATTTTTTTCTTTGCTTGTGAGGAAATTCTGGGCTAGCATTTTTATGACTGAGGTGTGATTCCCCTCCTGAAAAAAAAACTGGATCTGCACCAGTAACTGAATGTCATATGGACAACGGGAGATAACTTCACAATTTGAAATTTGACTACTGTGGCATGCGATAATCTTTGAACTTTAACCTAATCTTTCGGTTTATTTACCCCAATCTATACTTAAACTTGTACTTACCGTCTGTCATAGGTCTTATCTTCATGAAATATAATCCAATTATAACACAAAATGAATATTTTTCATACACATCTGCACCACGTGCATGCTATGTAAACCTTGGATGATTCCGTTAGATTACGAATCAGCCAAGGTGTGCCGAGTGACGCTTAATCTAAAAATATGTTATGGGTGACGCAACCCAATGTGATGTAGAGATTTTCCAAAAGGTGTTTACATGTAAACATGTAAAGTTGAAGAACAAATTTTATTATTATACCTCATTATAAATATTCTAACAAATATGATTGGTTCTAAGTTAACATAACTTTTACGCTTTTCATCATATTCCACCTCTTCGGAACACCTAGCGTATTTTCCCGCCTGTTTAACTTCCCGAGAGAAAACGTCACAATAGCCTGGTTTACGTCACAAAACTCATAATAATGTGTTGAACAAAGGATTTTATAGTAACTTTACGTAAAAAATGAAAAGGAATTTGAGAGAGGTGCCGAATTTGAAAGTTTATGTTTATTTCAAAGGTTTTGCTTGTTTCGGCATTATTTAATTTAAAAAGAAGCCCTCAAAACATGATTTTTTTTAAAAATCCAATTCACTATCATGCAATAAATGTTAATAACATAAGATTCTTGTGTAGCCTATTAAAAAAAACCGTACGTTTCGTGAGATCGAGGGTGTGTATGCCGTGTGTGGTGTTGGGGGGGGGGCATTATTTAATTTTTAAAGGTTCCAATTATGATCAAAACATTTTTTTAAATCTAATTTACACCATTAATTAGATTCTGTTTTTTAGACTCATAGGCGTCGGAGCCAGGGGGCTAGGGGTGGCTTTAACCCCCCCCCTTTTTGCAAAGATAGACATTTTCTATGTATTGAAAATTGGGGTTTACCTTTTTTTGTTGGTTTAGCCCCCCCCCCACTTTCAATTTCTTTCCGATGCCTATGATATATATAAAATACTGAGTCATAAGTGACAGGGTCTGAGAATGTTCTAATCTATGTGACAAATACATGTACTGTGTAAATTAAGTTCTTCAACTTTCCTTGGAAAGCCCAATATGTACGGTTGTGTATTTAGAGGCAAACACATTAGTGCGGGTATTGATCTGATGTGAGCAGCATCTAGTTTCATTTGAATTTTTTTCCTGCGCATAGGGTTGCTAATTTAACGTTTAACAAAATTATTTAAGCTAATTTGGAGGTAATCATAGTTCTCCAGATCGAGACAGAGGGGTAAATTGGTCAGTTTGTGTAGTGTTAATCACTGTGAAAACACCATGTCGTTACCCCGTTAGTACTATAATTCTTTAATAATTACAAACGAATCCCTCTATGCTCTGTTGGTATGTTTTTCGTTTCCAGTTATCTATCGAATTAAACAAGCAATTTGTTAATTGAATTAAAGCTTAAATCCACTTTTTTGGCAATGCAGAAAAAAAACTTTGGAGAATCTGCTCTGGAAGTTATCGATAATTTTTATATGCCCTTTTCGTGTTTTTCTAAAATGTTTCTTGTCCACTGAAATTTATATAAAAAAATTTTTATATATGTACTCGGTCGTTCCCTTCGTGCTTAGTAACACAAATAAGATGATCAATTGTTGCATTTACTTGTAAAAATATATATATTTACGCAGGAAGCGAAAAAGCGCGAACACAAAAAACATAACAATAAATTAACTTCTTCATAATAATTTATATCAGGCTTTCTGCAGCGAACAAAAACGAAAGTAGCCGTCACCGCAGCAGAAGCATTCAAGTCTTAAATGCGTGCGTTTCAGAATTTCGATTGTCGGATGCTCTCTTAAAGTTGATATTCAAAATTTTGTAATTAATTACAAACAGAAAGACCTGTTCTTCACGACCAGCTTATTCATACAAGTAAAACTTTTAAAACTTTCATTATTTTCAGTCTTTTTATTTATACGTATAGAGCTCTTGAAAAAATAAATTGTCAAAAAATTGTATTTTTGATACGATTAACTGGTTAATCGATCGGAACGTGTTGCGGTTAATCGATTAGCAATTTTGTATTCGATTGCCATCCCTAATAAATATCTACATGTTTAATGCCGAGTAAGGGAAGTTGTGCTCCAATGTAGAACGCAGGTATTCACGAACTAAAAAAGAATTGGGCCTGCGAAAGATTCCATATGTACCTGTTCGGAAAGGAATTAAACTTTTATAAGAACCATAAAGCTTTACGGTTATAATTTCTCCGAATGGAGAAAGCTTGTGCTCGTTTCGAGAGATGAATTTTGCGCTTACGGTCGTATAAGTAGAAAGTTGTGTATATACATGGACAGAAAATTCAGTCGAAATTCCCTAACAAAAAAATACATAGTTAACTATAGTTTACTATAGTTAACTTTAGTAAATCAAAGTGTCAAAGTTTTCTCCAAAGTTTTTCAAAGTGTCAAAGTTTCGATAAAGTTTTTGAAAGTGTCAAAGTTTTCGCCAAAGTTTTTGAAAATATCAAAGTTTTCGATAAAGTTTTTCAAAATGTCAAAGTTTTCG
Organism: Saccostrea cuccullata; assembly: GCF_032062105.1. Classification (NCBI taxonomy): domain Eukaryota; kingdom Metazoa; phylum Mollusca; class Bivalvia; order Ostreida; family Ostreidae; genus Saccostrea; species Saccostrea cuccullata. The sequence continues at coordinate 17,758 of NW_026922549.1, forward strand.
ATAAAGTTTTTCAAAGTTGAAAGTTTTCGATAAAGTTTTTCAAATTGTCAAAGTTTTCGCTTAAGTTTTTAAAGTGTCAAAGTTTTCGCCAAAGTTTTTCAAAGTGTCAAAGTGTTCGCCAAAGTTTTTCAAAGACATTAGTGTCAAAGTTTTCGCCAAAGTTTTTCAAAGTGTCAAAGTTTTCGATAAAGTTTTTCAAAGTGTCAAAGTTTTTGATAAAGTTTTTCGAAGTGTTAAAGTATCCAAGTTTTCGATAAAGTTTTACAAAGTGTCAAAGTTTTCGATAAACTTTTCAAAGTGCTAAAGTATCCAAGTTTTTGATAAAGTTTTTCAAAGTGTCAAAGTTTTCAATAAACCCTGACGCTTTACAGGTTATAATTTCTCCGAGATCAAAAGCTTGTGCTCGTGTCGAGAGATGAATTTTGCGCTTACGGTCGTATAAGTAGAAAGTTGTGTATATACGTGGACAGATATTCAGTCGAAATTATAACTTCACAAACCTGACAACAAAACATCATTAGATGAAAACGGAACAATACAAACCTTGCAGGGGTTTTGGTGAAAGGGGAGGAAGGCACTATTGATAAACATGTTCATAGTAGAAAAGTATCTTCTTTCTAAAATATTTTCTGCTACTGGTTATAAAGCGAATTGATTGATTATACCTTGTTTAACGTCCCTCTCGTGAATTTTTGCTCGTATTTAACGCACCAATTGCCGGTGGAAAGCTGCAAATTTTGTCCTATACTAGCACTCAGGGCCATCAAGCAGGGAGGGATCTTTTTCATGCCAGCACCAACTGCGACACGGGGCCTCGGTTTATACGGTTTCATCCGAAGGACCGGTCTCCTTGTCCCACAGTGGGATTCGAACCCGCGACATCAGAATCAACTCCTTACTTTGCGATAAACACTGCGCCACGCGGGCGACTATAAAGCGAAGAAACAAAGTGTATAGTTAAGAGAACATATGCTGTAAATTCATGGCCTCTTGGTGAGATTTTCTTGTGGGAAGGGTGGGGCTCTTGGCAATATAGTGAAAATGCATTATTCTTCATCTGTTGCTTTCTTAGTCTTATTCAGAAAAACAAAGTGTTAAATATGATGAGCAATGGCTCTTCTTACAAGATTGCAAAACATCTTGTCCAAGGGTCAGAAATTCTCATGTTTCTCGAGGAGGACTTCATTACTAATTTAGTGAAAATGTTAGGGTTCTTCTGATGCATCTGTACACCAAATTTCATTTCAATATGCGCAACTTCTGCAAAGAAAATGAACGGAAACTGCAAATAATTGGAAGTTTTCTTCCAAGTCCAAAGGGCATAACTCTGTCCAGAATGGTCCGATGTACCCAAAACATAACTTAACCTAGAAATCCTTATGATAAATCTGTATACAAAATTTCATTTAAATAATTGCAACCTCTGCGAAGAAAATGAACGGAAACTGATGGTTGACAGTCAGACAGATCGACGAACAGCAGCAAAGCAATATGCCCTCCCTTCTACAAAGGGGGCATAATAAACTGCTAAGGTTAGTTACATGTAATTGATAGCAAGAAGGTTAACTCAATTTTACTACAATGCCGTGTTCCAACCATATGGTCATGTAAAAGCAAGGCTGGTATAACGTGTAAGAGCCAACTATCTCACATCATGTAATTTTCTTTCGTTGAACAATTAAAAAAAGAATGCAGGTTTCATTTTAATTTATTAACTTTAATCCTAAAAAAAATTGATACATGTAGGCAACAGCATTTGTAAAGAATTACTGAGTTTGTATACGCATATTATATGCAAAAATTCAGAATTATGAAATAACTGCAGCGTTCCATGAAAAGAACCCCAAATCTTCAATTTCTTTCCTGAACTGTTTGCTTCGCTTTCTGTCATAGCTCTCATTGGTTCGCGTGGAGGTCCTACATCAATCCCTACAAGCGGCATGAAATATTTCAAAAGCTGCCACATTTCCACCCAACAAAGAACCTGGATACGAATAAAAAAAACCAGTGCAGAAAAAAGGTAAAGATAACTAAATACACAATTTCCTTAACATATTGTAAAAAGCAGAAATACGAGGGTTGTTCGAAAAGTTCGTGGACGGTGTCAGTCTTCCTTATATTACTCACTAGAAATTTTAAAAAAGCATAATATAATATTTAAAAATATATTTATTTTGTTGATGTGTAAAGTTTCATTCCATTCGATTTTTCAGAAATTAATTTACTTGATTTTAAAATCAGCATGTTTTGTACCCGCGGAGCACACTAAACGGCAATGTAACGTCAAAAGATAGCGTCAAGAAATTCTAAAAAATACTATCCCAATACGTTTCACACAGTGTTATCCTATGCCCACTCATTTAAAACCCTTTTTCTAATACTTGACATTTATTTTTTAACAGTTGTTTTCGATATATAACTTCCATTGTTAGGGATTTAATTTCTTTTGTTACTTAACTCTGCTTTTACAGGATAAGGAACTCTGAAGCG
>NW_026922550.1:0-19840 GCF_032062105.1 Saccostrea cuccullata
GAGAAGGAGACTTTTTAAAGATTTTTTCTATATATTCCTTTGTAAAACTTTTAACCGCCATTACAGCCCCACCCTAGCCCCAGGGGTCACAATATGAACAAACTTGAATCTACACTACCTGAGGATGATTCCACATGAGTTTCATCTCTCTTGGCCCAGTGGTTCTTGAGAAGAAGATTTTTAAAGATTTTTCCTATATAATATCCTATGTAAAACTTTGGTCGGCCATTTTGGCCCCACCCTAGCCCAGGGGGTCATGATTTGAATAAATTTGAATCTACACTACCTGAGGATGATTCCACATGAGTTTCATCTCTCTTGACCCAGTGGTTCTTGAAAAGAAGATTTTTTAAAAATGCCATTAATTTTTCACTAATTCATAATTATCTCCTATTGGAAGCGTGTGTAGCCCTTCATTTTAACAAACTTGAATCCCCTTCACCTAAGAATACTTTGTGACAAGTTTTTTTTGAAATTTGCCCAGTGGTTCTTGAGAAGAAGATGAAAATGTGAAAAGTTTACGCCGACGACAACGACGACAGACAACGGACAAATTTTGATCGGAAAAGCTCACTTGAGCCTTCCGCTCAGGTGAGCTAACAACGAAAGAAATCCTTTGATAATGCTTTAAAAGTACAAAAACTTTCTTCAAAATTATTGTATGATTTTTTTTGCCTGTTTAAATTTCAATACCATAATGTAAAATCAAGTTTCCCCAGTACAAGCTCAAAATAAAGATGACTAAGACTATCATTTCTTGTTTAAAAATGACTTCTTAAACAAAATGGAGAATATACTTTTATGATGACATCTGTGACAAAGAAGAGCAGACAGATGAGTTCTATCCCCTCAGTGACTCCACAGGGAACCTCCACTCTATCTCCACGGTTACGGATGTCTGACGTCCAGGTCAAAGAGGACGGGAACTCAAAGAATGCCAGGAAAAGGAGCACAAAAATAAAGGCATAGCGGCTCCTGAAATATTAATGTTTGGAACTTAAATGAAAAACAGACTTGCAGACTTTTTTTCCTTTCATTTGCATTCCTTTGGGGAAAAATAATTCTTTTGTTACTTTGACAAAGTTATTAAAGTTGAGTTTTTTGAGAGTAACATGAAAGATATAATCTCTTGGAATGACATGAACAAAAAAAGTCTACCTTTGTAGAAGGTTTGAATGGTAGAGTCTGTAGATCTGTAGAGCTCTCTTGTCCACACGATGACAAATCTCCCGATACTGAAATATCAACAGTCAAATTAGTGTTTGTTAACAAAGAAATGAACTAAATTAACACAGTATAATTAGTGTATTTTTTTAGTGAAGAAATGGAATTAATTATAATCTCTCCAATTTGGAGATACTTTTTACTCACCCTAGCCGCATCTTCTATAAACACTGTGGCTTGTAAGAGATGAGTCCTTTCTGCAATCAGAAATTTCAAGATTATAATTGTACTTATGCCTCCTTACATATTGATTAATCTAAATGAAACAGACCTTTGCACATATGAAATTTTTCCTGTTTTTTCTTTATTTCTTTTATAAATTTTCTTACAAATTCGTTTGAGATGAATACAATAATTTACATATAACCATATACATCTTTAATCAGAACTTGGTATATGCAATAAATATCCATCATGATTCATCGTATCTTAAAAATTTACGAACAAGAAGTACACCAGTAATTTGCCAATGTGTGTATATAAATGTAACAGTGTGCATAACATAATTATTGGATGATGTTTGTGATATATAGTGGTAATGTTAATTGAGGACAGATTTTAAGTGATGGGGAATTACATAATTAACTTTGAGAAGTGCATTTGCTTCATATTAATGAAACATTGTACCTAATAGTTCGGGAAAAGCGGGTGGGGGTAATACCGAGATCACGTCCCTGCTCAGGAATAATATTTATAGTAATTTGACAGTTTAAGTGAAGTCAATCAAAATAGAACAGGTGGATGAAGCATCCCACTATACCTGGGTGTGAGGGGTAAACTTCTAAAACTACATTACTGGGATTTACTGATATTCATTCTTTACCAGATATTTCTTTACAGAAAGACAGTTTCCTATCGTTGTTCACACATAGGTTAGTATGTGAGGAATTAATGGAATGAGCTATGTTTTTGCATTTTTCAGATGCATCCCGCACTAGAGACGTAGAGTATGAGAAATCAAACTGTCCCTCTACACCCTCTGTCTGTGTGTCACCTGGTGCCACAGGGGGGATATTCCCGTAAATATCGGGATCTCCATCCATGTCTTCCGGCGGGCTGATGATGTCTTTGTAACTCATGATCAGCTAAACTGAACTGTACATCGGAGACTCCCTAATCCTGATTTTTCAAGCATTGTTTTCATTATTTTATCAGCTGTTTACCATATTTCTTTCATGTGATCTACCGGAAGTGCAAGAAAAAAAAGAGTTATCTTTCTTTTATTTATTAGATGCGTTCGATTTCTTAGGTTAACAGCTGGTTAACGTCGCGTTCCTTACAGTAAAGTCAAACGCACGCTTAGTGTACGTTGTGTGGTTGTATTTTATTCCGTGATGTTGTCTTAAGTTTAAGCAGGGACCTATATACTAACTTAGTATATAGGTCCCTGATTTAAGAAATAGTTTGAATCTGAACAATTGTTAAAAACGCCATTTTGGTGATTAAACTTTGATTTATGTAAAACTGATTTTTTTAATCACGCTCTCTGTAATAGAACTAAAAGCCCCCACCCCCCCCACCCCGCCCCCTCCGGGGATTGCAAATAGTTCATGGCCATTTTATGGCGGTGAAGGTCAAATTATTTATTTCCTAGACGATGGAGGACAATTTACTTATATTCTTCTTCAATGAAAAAACTGACAAGAAAAAAAAGGAAAATGACCAATTTCTTAATTATTTTTCGTCCTTTGTTTGAATGTGTGTTTGTGTGTGTGTGTGTGTGGGGGGGGGGGGGGGCAAATAGTTCATATAATTTTTCATGTCGATGAAGGGCAATTTATTTATTTTCAAGATGATAGAGGACGACTATGACGGTATTTTCTTCAATGAAAAAATGACAAGAAAAAAAGATGAAGACAGTCAAATTATAAATTTCTTTTTCGTCCTGGGGCTGGGTGTGGGGATAGTAGAGCCAGCCAAGGACATTATTTATCGTCAGTTAAGGGCGAATTATTTATTTCATCAGTTTCGAGGACAGATTATGATTATCCCCCCCCCCGGCCAAACAAATGGTCGTCCCCTTATCAAGTCAATATATTTGTTTAAAAAAACCTTTAAGTAGAAAATAGTAAATACGATGCATGTATGGTTAAGGGGCCAACGTTAACCTTGAAAATTTTCAGAGATCGTCCACCTTGGCTGTACAACATATGACAATGCACGAATATGTCAATATATCAATGATGAAAATAAAAATTGGGTGGGGCGTTTAAAACCAACCAGGGTTCGAAATTCATTTCTACCCAAATTTTTCATATTCTGACGACCTCTTTTAATCACATTTATTTTAAACTGAAAGCTACAATTTAAAGTCACTAGTATATTTTTCACTTTTCATACACCCAGTACTCGTTACAATTCGTTCACCCTAATCGCCAATAGGATATAACATGGTCAATGTACAAGGAATACGTAGTACAATATTTACATCCACTGAATATTTTCTTTTTTATTTCTTAAGAAAACCCATTGCGTTCATCACTGCATGGACTACATTAGGCATATCACCTGTACAGATTTCTTGATCAGTGGCCATTCCATCAATGAAACGTACAAAGACGTTCGCATCATTAACACAATAATTAATATTTTTAATCCTACTTAAAATGATAATTTAAACAGATATAAATATAAACAATAAAATGTCTTTCTTTGTTTGTTATTACTGGAATGAACGGTCGCAGCTATTGCAGAAAAAATTTACATAACCCGCTTACGCGGGTTCTGTATTTTTTCTGCAACAGCTGCTTCCGTTCATTCCAGTAATAACAAACAAAGAAAGCATTTTATTGTTCAAATGAATACACATAAATTCGGTAGCGTATGCGGACATTGCATGAATGATACTTGCACTAAACATGGATACGTCAATCTGGTCAGGTCCTGAACTATGGCGGATGTCCGACATGTCAGTTTAGGAGGAAGGAGGCAGGGCTACCAGATTCATTGACAGAACAGCATCCCCTGGTGTCACGTTGGTTACGAACCCAAACTTCTCTGAATTCCGTCCCTGCTTTATAGGAAATTCAAGTAAGTGTGGATTTTTTTTTTGGGGGGGGGGTATTATTCAAATCAGCTCACAATTTCATCCCGAGGATTATTAATAAGTTTTTATATTGATATTTTATGTCTCAGGAATTTAAACTTCAAAATGGGTTGCAACCAATCTAAGAATCAGGAGCCGACCACAGGAGAACTCTCCCAGACAAATGTACCATGCGAGGAAATCAAAGCTCTGGCTGAAAAGGTGTTTTATTTTGTTTTTAAAAAATATATGCTATCTGTAGAAATAAACAATTTCTCTAGATACTATGTTAGCGGTGTTCGGAACTTAAATTAGACCAAACTTGCAATCACTCTCATGAGATTTCTCAATTGATATATTGTCGTTTAATGCGTGTATAATTTATTATGATTCGAGTGTAGATTTTATTCTTTTATTGTAGTTTAAAGCTAATGTGGAAAAAGAACTTGGAAGGGAACTAGATACCTTTGACGCCGTCTCTTTCAGAAAACAAGTCGTGGCAGCGAATGTATATTTCATTAAGGTATGTTTTAGGTCCACAGTCATGCATTACAGGGGTGGGGGGTAAGAAAAGATGAAGTCAGTTTATATGGATTAATTTTTAACATGTATACACTACCGGTAGTATTAATGATTGTTTTGGGGGTTGTATACCATGTATGATTTGAAAAGATTCTGTACCGTTTTACCAATGTTATATACATGTACCTTGATATTCTTACATGGAAAAGGGAACATAATTACCTTCAAAGATTAACCTGACACGGATCGAAGTGCTTCTTCGTATCGTCGGATTGACCATTCTGGCTGATTTTGGGTCATTGTTTAAAATTTTGTTAATACGAATCTTAAGAATGATATTTCCTAAACAGACTTCTTAATTCCTTCTTGTTTAGATAATTGGGTAGAAGTTCCGTCTGATAATACAAGCTTAGCATCCTTTACGACTTGAAGCTATAGGATGTCAACCTCCCCAAACTGTGTACATATCCTAGATCTAGAGGATGTAATTACAAAGTTGCAAGTTACTCTAACGTATAATACAAATGCACATAATTGCAGCATACCTTGCGGGGCAATTTTTTATATGAAAGGCTTGATAATTTTATAAAGATATTAAAGACCATTATTCCAGCAAGAGTTATCTCACTTGTCAGAGGGGCAATGGGCCTTTATTTAGTTTATCTCTAGAGGCACATCTGTATTGATGATAGTTTTATTTGCTAGCAGTAAAAGCAATGTATCAATAAATTGAAATTAAAAAGCGTTTACTACCAGGTCATCTAGTGAAAGAAAAAAACAGCGAAGATACGATAGAATATCTATCTCAAAAACTTACTAACAATGCAAATCTGTAAATAAGGAAAAACATTATGGACCTCCGGAAATTCCAGATTTAAGATCAGGCCTGGGGGCCATAAAACTTAGACGAGCTCACTTTTGATCTCAATCTCACTTTTCCAAAGGAATTAATGGAAAAAGTGAGACTGAGATCAAAAGTGAGCTCGTCTAAGTTTTATGGCCACCAGGCCTGGTGCCTAGGAGGGTTAAGTATCCCCTGTTGTCCAGTCACATTACAGCTTAGAAACGTAACTATAATGACAGAACTGTTACATTTTTTAGGTTAAAGTCGGAGATGAGTATGCACACATACGAATCTATGATCCTATTCCAAAAGCATCAGACAAAGCAGCTGCGACCTCAACAGAAGAGAAAACAGCACCAACAGACGAACAGACAGCGTCAGGGAAAGGAGAGGGTTCCGAAGAGGGCGAAGGAGAGGACTCGGAGGAAACGACAGAGGGTTCTACAGATGCAGGATCGTCAAAGGAAACAGCTGCAGAGGAGCAGAAACCGACAGCCAAGTTTGAGGGCGTGCAGAAAGGCAAGACACTGGAGGACGACATTGTTGAATTTCAAGAGCCTAGTCCTTGTGAAGAGGTCCAGGCAGCCGTAGAAGAAGCACCAGAACCACCCACAGAGGAGCCCGAAAAGGAAGAACCCAAACAGGAACCGAAGGAAGAGGAGCCCGAAAAGGAAGAACCCAAACAGGAACTGAAGGAAGAGGAGCCCAAAAAGGAAGAACCCGAGTCAAAGGAAGAAGGTGGCGGCCTCCTGGACACCGTGAAAGCAGGAGCTTCCAGCGTGGAAGTAAGTTTTTTGACGTATCTAACGTAACTTTGCCCTCTAGTGTAAAGTATGATCATATAATTTGTAAATTGGCATTCAATTTCACAAACGATTTTGAGCACAAAAAGATTGACTTTGTTTGTAGTTGAAACAAACAATTTACTGTAATAAATCTTGAACAATATTTGTCGATCGTCATTGCAAAAAAAAAAATAATTTAGATAATCTACATATTTAATTTTTTTTAGGACAAAGGTAGCAGTCTTCTAGATACGGCGAAGGCGGGGGCTGCGAGCGTAGGAGTGAGTTTTTGATGTGCGTCCTATGTTACCTTGCCCTCTAGTTCAAAGTGTGACTATATTTGTAAATTGACATTTATACCGGTATTTTCATTCATGTCACAAAAACTTACAGAAACACCTTGTTAATGTTGCAGAACAAAAATACTGTATTAAAGCTGAAACAATATATTGTTGTCATTATACAAAAAACAAACAAACAAACAACAACAACAAAAACAACAACAACAACAACAACAAAGTTAGAGAATCTGCAATTACTATAGTTTACATTTGTTATATTAGAAACATTGTATATTTACACGTGCGTAGTTTGTGAATTTCACATTATTTTTTATGCATATACATGTTCTTCCCTAAAAAAAAAAAAAAAAAAAAAAACTATTGTTAACTACAGTTTACTATAGTATACTATAGTAAATCAAAGTGTCAAAGTTTTCGCCAAAGTTTTCAAAGTATCAAAGTTTTCGCCAAAGTTTTTCAAAGTGTCAAAATTTTCACTAAAGTGTTTCAAAGTGTCAGAGTTTTCACGAAAGTTTTTCAAAGTGTCAAAGTTTTCGCCAAAGTTTTTCAAAGTGTTACAGTTTTCAATAAAGTTTTCAAAGTGTCAAAGTTTTCACCAAATTATATCAAAGTTTTCGATTAAATTTTGAAAGTGTCAAAGTTTTCGATAAAGTTTTTGAAAGTGTCAAAGTTTTCAATAAACTTTTTCAAAGTGTCAAAGTTTTTGAGAATTTTTTTCCAAAGAGTCAAAAATTTCTCAAAGTATCAAAGTTTACGATAAAAATTTTCAAAGTGTCAAAGTTTTCGCCAAAGTTTTTCAAAGTGTCAAAGTTTTTGCCAAAGTTTTTCAAAGTGTCAAAGTTTTCGCCAAAGTTTTTCAAAGTGTCAAAGTTTTTGCCAAAGTTTTTCAAAGTGTCAAAGTTTTCGCCAAAGTTTTTCAAAGTGTCAAACTTTTCAATAAAGTTTTTCAAAGTGTCAAAGTTTTCGATAATTTTTGTTTAAGTGGCAAAGTTTTCACCAAATTATAACAAAGTGTTTGATTACATTTTGAAAGTGTTAAAGTTTCAATAAAGTTTTTGAAAATGTCAAAGTTTTCGATAAACTTTTTCAAAATGTCAAAGTTTTTGAGAATTTTTTTTCCAAAGAGTCAAAAACTTGTCAAAGTATCAAAGTTTACGATAAAAATTTTCAAAGTGTCAAAGTTTTCGATAAAGATTTTTAAAGTGACAAAGTTTTGGATAAACATTTTCAAAGTATCAAATTTTTCGATAAAGTTTTTCAAAGTGTGAAAGTTTTCGCCAAAGTTTTTCAAAGTGTCAAAGTTTTCGCCAAAGTATTTCAAAGTGTCAAAGTTTTCGATAAAGTTTTTCAAAATTTTTGTAAAATGTATATCAAACATCATTATATTATTATAAACTTTATTCACACAGTATAGTCCGATTCCGCAATGGTTATTTTGCCTAAAAAACCGTTTTCGAGTTTGTTATTTATAATGCGCATTACTTTTCCACTATATATTCTTTTGAGGAAAGTGAGACTGAGATCAAAAGTTTTATGGTCCCCAGGCCAGAACCCCTAAACCAGGGGCCATAAAATTTACAATTTTTGTTGAGGCATTCTCGCTCATTATAACTATGTACTTTGTTTGTTTAATCCCCAGGAGCAGAGAAGATAATGAAAGAATTAATGCATTTTCACAATATAATCAATAGAGCCCCGCCCTAACACCAGAACCCCTGCCCCAGGGGCCATGAAATTCACAATTTTGGAAGAGACAGTCTTATCCAACATAACTATGTACTTGGTTAGTTTAATTAATGCCAAGGAGCAGAGAAAAAGATTTTCAAATAACTAATGAATTTTTACTATATACTCTATTTAGCCCCGCCCTAGCACTAGAACCCCTGACCCTGGGGCCATGAATTTCACGATTTTGGTAGAGGACTCAATGCTGATTACAATCATGCCAACAGTTTGACTGCTTGATGTCCAGAAGAATGGAAGATTTTTAAAGATTGCACGATTTTTTGTGGTTTTGGCCATACCCCTCAGGCCCCTGGGGCACAGGGACCATGCAATTAATAATTTTTGCTCCGCTTTACCCACAAATGCTTTGTTTTAAATTTGGTTGAAATTGGTTGAGCAGTTGCAGAGAAGAAGCTAAAATGTTCAAATGTTAACGCATGAAAGACGACGGCGGACAAAAACGGATAGCAATAGTTTACTCAAACAAACCAAGGTTCGAAATTCATTTCTTCCCAAATTATTCATGTTCATATCCCTTTGTAATCAGATTTATTTCAAAATTAAAGCTATCATTTTAAGCTATGTTTTTACGTTCTACACATCCAGTGTTTGCTAAAATTAGTTCACCCTAATCGCCAAATAGGATGTACAACATGGTCAATGTTCAAGGTATACATACTACAATGAATACATGTATGCGGACATTGAATGATCCTTGCACTGTTATACGTCAAACTGGTCAGGTCCTGAACTATGGGCATGGCGGATGTCCGACTTGTCACTACAGGAGTGAGGAGGCAGGGCTACCAGAGTCATTAACAGCAAAGCTTCCCCAGGTGCCACGTTGGTTACGAACCCAAACTTCTCTGAATTTCGTCCCTGTATTATAGGAAATTTAAGTAAGTGTGGAATTTTTAGGGGGGTATTATTCAAATCAGCTCACAATTTGATGCCAAGGATTGTTAATATGTTTTATATTGATATTTTATGTTTCAGGAATTGAAACTTCAAAATGGGTAAACACCATTCTAAGAATACTAAGCCCGGGGAACTCTCCCCGACAACTGTTCCAGGCGAGGAAATCAAAGCTCTAGCCGAAAGGGTGTCGTATTTTTTAAAAAAATTTTTCTATATAAATTTTCTTTAGATACTCAGTTAGCGGTGCTCGGAACTAAATTATAACAAACTTTTCAATCATTATCATTTTGATTTTTTTATTTAATATATTGTCGTCGTTTAAGGCGTTTACTTTATTATGATTCGAGTGTAGATTTTTATCTTTTATTGTAGTTTAAAGCTAATGTGGAAAAAGAACTTGGAAGGGAACTAGATACTTTTGACGCCGTCTCTTTCAGAGAACAAATCGTAGCAGCGAATGTATATTTCATTAAGGTATGTTTAAGTCTACAATCATTCGTTACAGAGGGGGGGGGTGAAAAAGATGAAGTCAGCCTATCCAGATTTATCTTTAACTAGCTGCAATAATGTAGCCCTCTCCCTTTTTTTTTGGGGGGGGGGGGGGCTACAACTCCTTAAGATCTCCGTAATAGTGCAGAGCGGGAGCGATTCGCTCCCGCACGGATTTCGGCTCAAATTGTCAGTAAATGGCTATTTTATTAACATTTCTAACCTTGACTCCTAATAAGTAGTCATCCAAGACGTAAATCAATGCAAAAATATACAGAAGGATCAATATATCGCTTATTTTTCGTGTATGTCAACATCACAACTCGAATTTATCCGCCATGTTTACTGACCTTGATAGATTGTTTTTTGGGACAGCCAATGAAAATTTAGGTTCTATAGGAGCGGATCTTTTTGGAATTCCCTTATTTTAAGCATAAATATCACTGCTTGCATAGAAATAACACTTAAAATGGTTTTATATACCTATGTTTTTGTGATAAATACCAGCACAATCATTTATAAACACCGATATTTGCTTTATTCAGTCGTTCTAAATTTCAAGCGAAAGTCTCATTACGTCACGCGTGAACTGTCATGGCTGCTGAAGTAAACTACCAGGAAACACGCAGAGTTATTTTACAAGTTTTTCGCATTTAACGGGGTCTGTTGTTGACAGTGAATTAAAATTTCGTCTTATTAGAAGTAAGTTGAATGTAAAAATAATTTATTTTGCCTGCAGTCGCTCCTACTTAAAAAAATATTTGCACCATTACGGAGATGCTATGGAATTGTAGCCCTCTCCAGAAAACACCAGATTAAAAAAATCGGAGAGGGCTACATTATTGCAGCTATGTTTCCTCGAAATGACCATTCTGGCTGATTTTGGGTCATTGCTTAAAATTTTGTTCATACGGAACTTAAGAAGGATATTTCCAAAACAGACTTCTTAATTCCTTCTTGTTTAGATAATTGGGTAGAAGTTCCGTATGTCAATACAAGCTTAGCTTCCTTTACGAGTTGTAGCTAAGGATGTCAACCTCCACTAAACCATCCTAGATTGAGAGGATGCAATTACGACGTTGCAAGTCAAATGCACATTTCAGCACACCTTGCGACCGAGACAGATTTTTACTAGCTGCAATAATGTAGCCCTCTCCGATTTTTTTAATCTGATGTTTTCTGGAGAGGGCTACAATTCCATAGCATCTCCGTAATGGTGCAAATATTTTTTTTAATAGGAGCGACTGCAGGCAAAATAAATTATTTTTACATTCAACTTACTTCTAATAAGACGAAATTTTAATTCACTGTCAACAACAGACCCCGTTAAATGCGAAAAACTTGTAAAATAACTCTGCGTGTTTCCTGGTAGTTTACTTCAGCAGCCATGACAGTTCACGCGTGACGTAATGAGACTTTCGCTTGAAATTTAGAACGACTGAATAAAGCAAATATCAGTGTTCCAAAAAGATCCGCTCCTATAGAACCTAAATTCTCATTGGCTGTCCCAAAATACGATCTATCAAGGCCAGTAAACATGGCGGATAAATTCGAGTTGTGATGTTGACATACACAAAAAATAAGCGATATATATTGATCGTTCTGTATATTTTTGCATTGATTTACGTCTTGGATGACTACTTATTAGGATTCAAGGTTAGAAATGTTAATAAAATAGCCATTTACTGACAATTTGAGCCAAAATCCGTGCGGGAGCGAATCGTTCCCGCTCTGCACCATTACAGAGATCCTAAGAAGTTGTAGCCCTCCCCCCCCCCCCCCCCCCAAAATAAAAAGGGAGAGGGCTACATTATTGCAGCTAGATTTTTACGTGAAAGGCCTGGTAACTTGATGATTCTATAAAGAGTAAAGGAAAATTATTATTCCAGCAAGAGTTATCTCACTTATCAGAGGGGCAATGGGCCTTAAGTTAGTTAACTTTATCTCTGAGGCACATCTGTATTGATTATAGTTTTATTTGCTAGCAGTAAAAGCAATGTATCAATAAATTAAAATATTTTTAAAAATAGGGTTTACTGGTCATTAATTAAAAAAAACTGTGGAGATAGCAATGTACAGTAATCGATCTCAAAAACTTACTAACAACGCAAATCTGTAACCAAGGTAAATCATTATGGATTTAGGATCAGGTGCCTAGGAGGGTTAAGCATCCCCTGTTGTCCGGTCACATTAAGGCTTAGAAACATAACTATAATGACAGAAAATTTACATTTTTTAGGTTAACATCGGGGATGAGTACGCACATATACGAATTTACGATCCCATTCCAAATGAATCGTCAGAGAAAACAGCCAAGTTTGAGGGCGTGCAGGAAGGCAAGACACTGGAGGACGACATTGTTGAATTTCAAGAGCCTAGTCCTTGTGAAGAGCTCCAAGCATCTGTAGAAGAAGCGCCAGAACCACCCAAACAGGAGCCCGAAAAGGAAGAACCCAAAGAGGAGCAGAAGGAAGAGGAGCCCAAAAAGGAAGAGGAGTCAAAGGAAGAAGGTGGCGGCCTCCTGGACACCGTGAAGGCGGGAGCTTCAAACGTGCAAGTAAGTTTTTTAACTAGTGTAAAATATGATCATATTTGTAAATTGGCATTCAATATCAAAAACGATTTTGAGCGATTGATTTTGTAGTTGAAACAAACAATTTACTGTAATAAAACTTGAACAATATACATGTAAGTGTTGATCATCATTATAAAAAATAATTTAGATAATCTACATATTTAATTTTCTTTGAGGAGGAAGGAAGCAGCCTTCTAGATACGGCGAAGGCAGGAGCTGCAAGCGTGGGAGTGAGTTTTTGATGTGCGGCCTATGTTACCAAAGTGTGACCATATTTGTAAATTGACATTAATATTTTCATTCCTGTCACAAAAACTTACAGAAAAAACGTTTTTGATGATGCAGAAAAAAAATACTGTATCAAAACTGAAACAATATATTGTTGTCATTAAATAAAAAAGTTCAAGAACCTGCAAGACTAGTTTACTTTTCTTAGATTATTGTGCAGACGTATATGTGCATAGTTTGTGAATTTGACATGATTATTTTTGTATATACATATTCTAATTCTGTAGTTGTTAATGAAAAACGCTGAATATTCTAGCTGATTAACTTGTATCTGTATAGGTTACAAAAAAAAAAATTGAACATCACATTGTATCATGAATTTTAAAAAGTTCATTTTAAGAAACTTTTGTCAAATTAAATAAATTGAAGCAATAAAGACATTTTATCACAGAGAGTTTTGTTCTTCTCTTGGAAAAGTACATATCTAGCACCAATAAGATACTCTGGACTTGAATTACATCCTCAAAACACCTGGGTCCTGAGAACAAATTATGATTATTGAGCTTTACGGACCCCATGATGTGAATAAGCATTGCAGATGTACAGGTACTTGATATAAAGTATTTCAAAATATTTATTTTAAATTATCAGTACAAACCCTGGTCATACTGTGGGGAATTACTCCTATGTTCATGTATATATGTGTACTTTAGAGTTTTACTAAAATTGGTTCAAACTTGAACTTAAAGTCTACTGAATAAATTGACAAAAAGGTACTTTCATAAAGGGTATTTCTCAGACAAACTCTTGTGAGTTCTACCTGGTACAGAGAAAACAACAATAACAAAAAAAAAAAAAAAAAAAAAAAAAAAAACCCACAAAATCTCTTGTATTTTATGTACATTTCTTTATTGCATTACTATTTTAAAAATATTTTTAAGACTTAAAACTTTTATAAACAACTCAACAAATTTCACAAATAATATACAAAAGTAACAGGTCATGAGTTGAAAGAAAGAGAGCCATTAGAGCTTATGTAAATCTAGCTGATTTGAAATTGTTTTCTTTCTTTTAAAATAAAGTCTTATAAAGCCATTAACTAATACATAACAAAGTAGAATAAGAAGAGTATACAAACATGTACATGATTGTATGTATTCAAAGAGAGAGAGAGAGAGAAAAAAAAATTGAAATAGAATGATAAAAGTTTTTTTTTTTTTTTCTAAAATGACAGAGGAAATGGGTTTTAAAATTAATATCTACTCAAGCAAATGACAATATGACAGATCAAATTGTAAAAAAAAAAAAAATAGCACTTTTACTATTTCAAGAGTAAAATAAAGCAGATATATGAACTGTAAATTAATGGTTTATATTACATACATTACAAAGAAGTATAAATTATTTACAAATTTTAAAATGTAGCATTTCTAAAATAATATCTTATTTCTAAAAAAAAAAGTAACATTTTAAAAATAAAGACTCCAATAAGCACAAAAATCCCTTGGAGATTATCCTTATTCTATTATCATGAATGTAAAAAAAAAGATATTTTTTTTCAAATTGGAAATTTTCAATCAATGATAAAATAAATTAATACAAAAATAATCAAATATCCAAACAAAGTTATAAACATGCAGTTAACAAATTTGATAGTCTTTCTGGAAAACAAATGTTTTAAATTTTAATAAATTATTTGATGTTTATTATAATTTACTAAATTTAGATAAGGGTTAGGTTAAATGCTAGGATTAAATAAACATGTGCATGTATATATTCTACAGTATTTTCAATAAAAACTTCCTTAAGGTCAAGATCTAGTAAATGAAACAAAAAGGTGCTAACAGATTTCTCAAAATTGAGAAACAAATTCTTCTAATGATTCTTCACAAATGTAGCTTGGTGAAATATGATGTATTGGAACTTAATTTTGTAGACCCAATGAAAATACATAATATTATTTCAAACTGCAATTTCAATTAAAAAAAGAAGTTCTTGTATAAATATGGGAGTTCTTATTTTTTAATCTCTGAGGAAGTAAATGTATTAGTATTGCCTACAGTCTCTCAGAAAAGGGTTTAAAAAGACATTAACAAAACATTGGTGGTTACTTTTGACATATTCTTGAATTGAATACCACCAAAAGACTCCATTTTCTTCATTATTCTAAATTCTATTAATGCCTTAAAGGCCAGGGAAAATTAAGTTTTAATCAATTATGGCAGCATAATGGAGTAAGCAATAAAAAAATGTTTACTTATTTACTACATCTTGACCTTATTGAAGCTATTTTATAGCATAAAGCACTAAAATAAAAAAAAAACATAGCTAGCTCTGTACATGTACTATATAGCATCCACTAATTATTCTTAAAAACTAAAAACTCAGCTATAGATGGCATTTCTTGAAGAAACTCATCATTTTCGGAATTAGCTTTGTAAAAAATATCCCCAAAATATAACAGTATCCTCTTAAGACAAACACAGAGCTTGAGCTCACATTAAAAAAATACACTCTCCCTTACCAAAGTAAAATTATTGCAGCAATATTGCTGCTATATTGCGGCAACATTGCGGCAACACATTTTTGTCACCAGAAACAAGTTTTTTGGGTTAGTGAAATATCACCGCTAGCGGCAACAACTTCTGGTGACATTCTGGCAATACTGCCAGAAAAAATGAAATATCACCGCTAGCTGCAACAACTTCCGGTGACATTCTGGCAATACTGCCAGAAAAAAAATTTCTGGCAACATCTAGGATTACCCATGAGCCATTTGTTGAGCATGCTCAGTCATTTACTTCCTCTTTTTAAATAAAGTGGAGGGAATTCAAAGGCAAGCATGTTTTGCTTCATTACTGACTTGTATCAAGTTAATTAGAGTTGTTAATTGTGTACAGTGGGATTAGTCAAGATGAGTAGTAAGACTGCATAGTGTGGAATGACTAGAAAAAAGAATTTAAGCAGAATTATAGGAATGTGTACTCTGTTTCCATATCATCAGACTTGGTGAGTCAAAACCAATATTCTTTTTGAGATGAATGATTCAATGGAGATAAAATTGGAAAAATTATATGTGTTTCAATTAGTGCTTGTGATGCATGCATACTAAACTTGTATGTCTATATATCCTAGAGTGGCAGGAAAAGATGAATTAAAGCATGTTATTTGAAAATTAATGCAGAGTTGCTGGACGTTTTCACAGTGGCATATTAATATTGTTTCTATAAACATTTTTTATGCGCCTGTCTCGATAGATCAGGGGCACATATGGTTTTTGTCCTGTCTGTGTTTGTAAACTTTAACCTTCACCATTACTTTTGAACCCATGAGAGATAAAGATTTCATATTTGGTATGTCTACTCCACTAATTAAGTTCTTTCAAATGACATCAAGGTCAATGACCTTGTGACCTTGACTGTGACCTATATGCTAAAAATAGCTTTTTTGAATATTCATCATAACTTAAAATTAATGAAAGATAGAGACTGTATATTTAGTATGCATAATTCACTAATAAAGCTTTTTCAAAAGACACCTGAAGGTCAATGACCTTGAGACCTTGGCTGTGACCCATATCCTTAAAATAGATGACACCTGAAGGTCAATGACCTTGAGACCTTGGCTGTGACCCATATCCTTAAAATAGATTTTTTGAACTTTGGACATAAATTTTGAGCCATAAAAGATAGAGAACTTGTATTAAGTATGCACCCTTCATTAATTAAGCTCTTTCAAATAACACCAAGGTCAATGACCTTGGGACCTTGACTGTGACCATATACTTCAAATAGATTTTTTGAAACTTCGACATAACTTTTGAGTCATAAAAGATGGAGAATTCATATTTGATATGCACCCTTCACTAATTAAACTCTTTCAAGTAACACCAAGGTCAATGACAATTTGACCTTTACTGTGACCCATATGCTAAATTAGCCATTTTGATCCTCTGCCATAAATTTTGAACTATAAGAGATAGAGACTTCATATTTAGTATGCATACTCCACTAATTAAGTTCTTTCAAATGACACCAAGATCAATGACCTTGTGACCTTGACTGTGACCCATTTGCTATAAATAGCTTTTTCAAACTTTATTGTCACCAGGCGCATAGTGTTTCACAATCATATCTTGATTTTCATTATGATGATCAACATAATTTTCTATCTGTTCAAAGAATCGCAGAAGTAGCTATTTCTTATTGACCCTGTGGCTTGCTATTGTTTGTTATATTCCTCAGCACAGTTTGTTAATTGTTAGATTGATAGATCATTATTTCTATTAAATACCAATTTATATCTAATTTACATACGAAAAACTATATTGCCGCAATATTGCGGCAATAATGCCGGAAGATGTTGCCAGAAGATCAGTATTTTGGTCATGATTTGCAGCAATATTGCCGCAACCCCTTTCTGGCAATATTGCCGCAAAACTAATTAACATACGAAAAACGATATAGCCGCAATATTGCGGCAATAATGCCGGAAGATGTTGCCAGAAGATCAATATTGTGGTCATGATTTGCAGCAATATTGCCGCAACCCCTTTCTGGCAATATTGCCGCAAAACTAATTTACATACGAAAAACGATATAGCCGCAATATTGCGGCAATGTATTGCCAGAATGTTGCTGCAATATTGCGGCAATAAAGCCAGAAGATGTTGCCAGAAGGTCAATATTTTGGTAAGGGCTCAAATATCTGTTATACAAATACTGTCTCCACATTTGAGGCAGTGTCAATATTGCTGTATATCTACTTTGAGTTCTATTAACATAAAATCCAATAATTTGCTACACTCTTAATTCTCATAAAAATTTTCTATTGCATTTCAGAAATATATCTCCAACCAGTAATTTAAACTACCGTACTTTTCTTATGACAACATTTCATTTTCTATAACTTACTAAAAATAGCACAGGGTAATACGGGACCTTGAGAATCAGGCTTTGCTAAAAATAACTTCGTCTCACTAATTCAAGACTAGTATATTTCTTCATATCTGAGACATAAATTGTATTTGTCACTGTAAACATGAACACTTTATTTTTTTATATATATAGCAAGCTGCCAATTTAATGCATAATAACTTCTGAGTTGGGTAGATCAAACAAGATGTACAAAATAATATATATTATAAAAATGTAATTAAGATGCAAAATATGATACTCTAAACAAAGTTGTATAATAACATCAAAGAATCAAATCTTAACTTTTCTTAATTGTTAAAATAATTTAAGAATTGTTCTATATAAAGTTGTGTACTTCACAGTATTATTAGAATTAGATGTTACAGAGTATACGTGTACTCCCATACCCAGCTGTAGCTACAAGTGAGTAAGAAGATGGAATATCTAATTTGAATTACATCATGTATACTTTGACCAGTGCATTATTTTGATTTTATTTGGATATAAAGATAAAACTGCTAATTTACATGTACTAAATGAGTTGATTGAAAACTTGTTGAGCACCCCTTGTATCCTCAAACTGAAAGTGTACTTAATTTTGCATACCCTGCATCACAAAATAGCACATAAGAAGGAAATGAAGGAATCAGTGCACTCATGAAATAGCACTTTTAGTATATAAATGTCATGTTTAATGCATAAAATCATACATCTGAACAGGGAAAAAATGATATCAAATTTTCTGCTGAAACAAATTCACAAATAGTTAACATGGAGACAAAAATCTTTAACCTCTTATCAAATTTGATAAATCTAGTACCATATGGATAACACTTTTGATTGACATATTAAAAATAATAATAATCCATTCATCTAGACTCTAGTTAGATTTAATCAAAATTTGTTAAATAGAAACAAAATACATAAAATTGTCTTGTACTGATAAAAAAGATAGCACTTTGTCCAATACACTCAAATAAAAGTCACTTATCATCATATTATATATTGCACATATTGTCCTCAGTACATATAGTTATTCAAGCTAAATTTGCCATTCTTGTCACACATAATACTTGTACAAACAATATTTACATCCATTGAAGATTTATCATGAAAACCTCTTCTTCATCAATCAGCAAACACTGCTTTGGATTTATTTTAAGTCATCTGTACAGATTTCTTATGCTTTGTGCTTATCAATCAAACAGACATTAAACCTACTTTATATGATAATTTATACAGACATAAATGTTTTCTTTGTTTGTTAGAATGAGAATTAGTGTTGCAGCTATTGAAGAAAAAATGCATACACATGCAGGTATGTATGTTATCTGCAACAATTATAAATATTAATTCCTGTACTAACAAAATAATCATATTTTAATCTAAGTATATATACATATATATTTTCTAATGGTAATATACATATTTACAATTTGAAACAGCACTTATTTTCAAAGACATTACACCTTGGAAAAATAATTGGTAGAAAATACTTCCTAAACTAAAAGGAAATTTTGCATTAAAAATATTTACAATATTAAGTATAAAACAGCATTTCTGATGTTAAAAAAACACACATCATGAAGGTAAGAAAATTATCAATATTCCTTATTTACTGTGGTTTCATCAATTTTTGTTGCCATCAATTTTTGTGGAATTAGAAAAACAAGCGTTTTCGAGGATACATAATTTTGTGGACGAAAGCATTGTCTACACAAATAAATAACACATTTCTCAAATCAATGAACACTTAATTTCATGGATCTGCTCAAGGACGAATTCCTCGAAAATTTGTGCTCAACGAATATTGATGAAACCACAATACAGTTAAGTTTATGCCAATATTTCAAACCACTGTGCCCTATTAATTGAGGAATCAGGATACAGTCAAACTGAACAATTACAATAATACACAACTAAACATAAACTCTTTACACTTGTTTTATTCCTGTCCCCATAAAGTTAAACATGTGCTATTTCTCCTTTTATAGTAGACATCGTAAAGAAAAAAAATCTGTTCTCATTAAATTGAAAACATAATTATAGATGATTTCAGTGAAATGATTTTGTCAAAATTTTGTTCAGAAATGCTGTCTACTCAAAAAAAAAAAATACTTTCACAGAAAAACTTTAAGCCAAAAAGGGCTTTATATTAATTTCAACAATATGAGTGATATCCTTTGACATGGATCAGTCTCAAATACTGTAAATGTTAGATGGGATTACCCGGGTAAAGTTTGTTACATTTCAATGAATATGATAAACATGGAAATATGTACATATA